>NC_133618.1:435956816-436026816 GCF_048593235.1 Sminthopsis crassicaudata | reverse complement strand
ACACAATCTAGCTGCCCCCATTAAGTCTTTTATCCCTATTCATGTGTTCCATGCCCTCCCACTACCCCTGGTGCCAGTTGTCCTTAGGAATTTCAACTTCTTCCCCTCCTAACACCAACAAAATAGGATGGATGGGTTTTTAAGCATGAAATCTCCCAGACCACACCCTATCTCTCTTCACAGAATCTCACTTTTCATCTATAGGAGCATTCATCAGTAGAACCCCCTTCTCCCACCAGAACAAAGCCTACTTCCTTTCTTCCCCTTTTCAATCCTCCCCCCAGCCTCTCCCTCTCTCCCTTTCTTCCCTTCTCTCCCAATTACCAATCCTTGGCTGGGGAGGGAAATTCTCATATAGACTCAATTACAAAGTGCCCCTTCAAGTAATAAAGAGCAACATAAATGGCTAGGCTGTGCTAAGGTGATAAAGAAATAAATAAAACTACCGATATTAATTTACGATTTTAATGCTATGCTAATCAAATCCAAGGGGATGCTTTGTAGAACTTGATAAAATAAACAAAAGTCATTTGTAAATACAAAAGATCTAAAAAAATGAAGGAAATGATGAAAAGAAGTAGGGATAAAAGAGGAATAGCACTTCCAGACCTCAGATTATATTATAAAATAGAAGTCTTCAAAATCATCTGCTATTGGTAAAGAATAGAGAGATAGGTGAATGGAGTAGACCAGACAATAGATATTCAGAAGGAATAGAACTCAATAATTCGGTGTTTGATGTAATGTAAAACTTAAATTAGCTCAGGAAAAAACTCTTTATTTGACAAAAATGCTGGGAAAACTGGAAAGGAGCCTGGGAGAAATTAGACTTTCCTATGATCCATTCTAAACCCTATGATACACTTGATCTTAATATTAAAGATAATGCCAGAAAAAAAAAAAACTAAAAGATACAAATCACGTTCATCTCACAGCTGTGGTTAGAAGATGTATTTTTTAAGCAAACAAAAGATAAAGTTTTTTTAGAAAAGATAACTTAGATTACATGTAATTGAATAGCTTCTGCATGGACAACATTAATGCATCTAGGATAACAAGGGAAAGGGTTGAATGGTAAAAGTACATCCTTGTATTAAATTTCTCTAATAATGATTTTGGTATCCAAGATCCATAAACAATAAATATATGTGGCCAAAGAATGTGAACAAACAGTTCTCAAAAGAATTATAAAATATTCAGAACCACTTGAAAGAATGCTATAAATTACTACTCATAAGAGAAGTACAAATCAAAAAACAACCCTGCAATGTGGTAAAAAATGATCAAAATTGGCAATCTTCAATGTTGAATGGGTAGAATGATAGACACACTGAGATATTGTTGGTGGAGCTGGGAGATTTGGGGAAGCAATTTAGAATTATGCAAGTATAGTGCCTAAAATGCCCATACTTTTTGAATCTGAGATTCAGTTACTGGCGTAAGAAGAGAGTTTCTATAGACACCAAAATTTGTAATAGTGAAGAATTAGAAACAAAGTTGATGTCCAAGTGCTCTATGCAATACTATACAAATATGCAATACTATACAAATTGTGGTATGTGAATATAATGAAATGTTATACTGCTACAAGAAATGATGTGTATGATAAATACAGAGAAGCATGGAAAATGTATATGCACTGGTATAGATTGAGAGACGAGAAAACAACATACACAGTAATAACCATGTAAGATCAATTATACACCAAAAGATAAAAAAATCCAGAAATCAGTACTCAAATGAAGAGATATGAGAGAATACTCCCAACTCACTTCTTCTGGAAGGTAGGAAATCCATAGGTCTTACAAATTGCATGTTTTCAGACCTTCAATGTATTGATCAGTTTTGCTCATTTTTTTCCTTTCTAAAAATACTATTTGTCACATAGGATGGCACTCTGGGATGCGAGAGTGAAGGACAAATGGGATAATTACGGTGAAACAGAGAAGTCATCAATAAAAACTTATTTTAAAAAATAATTATGATATGTGGGATATAAATACCTAAAATGGATCATGAGGCATCCTTTGAAGTAGAGCTTACTTCCAGCTAGAGAGATTAGAGCAGGTTTCAGGGAGGAGAAGACGCCTGTTCCAGAGCTTGAAAGATGGGGAGAATTTCACAAACAGATTTGGGGGTAAAGTAGGAGGGTGATATATAAAGACTCCTTCATTATTAGCTCTTGTCCTCCTCCTCCTTTTTTCCTGCAACGTGCCCAAGGAAGAGAAGACCATCCAGAGTCCTAATACAGATTCCAAAATACAGAATTAAGAACAATAGGAAAATAGACTTTAAAGGAATCAATAAAATCATGTTTTAGAAGTCTTTGAAATTCATTTGGTGTTTTCTGGGAGCACTTTAAAGAGTTAGTTGAGTTGGAATAGCAGCATCAGGGTTCATCCTCAAGCCTCTTTAGTGTGGAGAAGTCAAAAGTCAGGCACTGGGCTAGGATACATTTTTAGAAACAGCAAACATTGCTGTCTGTGTCTCTGTTTTAAATACCATAGCACATGCTTGGTATTCCAAACAACAGTTTCATCCCCCAGATAACCAGGGAGACCTGCAGAGAGCTGCAGCTAGAGAGTACAAAAGTAGGGTAAGTAAAGCCAGCCTCTGAATTTTGAAACTGAAATATTGCCGTCACCCCTGCTTTCCCCAGAAAAGATGCCTGTGGTTTCTAGCCAGGAAAACGGTTGCTTTTTAAAGCCAGTATTCTAATTATAAAGACACTTAGGTGATTTCTTCAGTGAAGACAGAGGTTCTGAGGGTAGCCTTCCAAAGTTGTTGGTAGGCTTGTCTCAATCAGGGAATCTCAGAGTTGGAAGCTGGCTCATCCATCCTTGCTCTCAATCAGAGCAGGAATCTTCCTTCCTAGTATCCAACTTCTGCTTAAATATTCTGTGACAAGAAGTTCATTATTTCCATGTTCCACTTCATCCAGCTCTGTTCTCATTCAGAGCAGGAATCCTTCTTCCTAGTATTCAACTTCTGCTTAAATATTCTGGGACAAAAAGCTCACTACCTCCATGTTCACTATCCATCCCCATCCCCTCTCCATTTTAGTAATCCACCAAAATGGCTACACCACAGGTCTCATTTTTATTTGGAACTGCTCCATTTGAGACTTTCTTGAGGTCTTAAAAGAAGGTTGGAGCAATTTACCTTTTTTATTACAAGATTTCATCCTTCCATTTATGTCACACTTACTATCTGGAAAAATTGGGGTGACAGAAGGGGTTTGGCAAAAGCAGAAAGGTTAGAAACCCCTGGTTAGCTTTAACTCTTGTTGGATCTGGGGCTCATTTGAGGGCAGTATGGATCAGCCCAGATATGATAATAATAAATTATAAAGGCTAATATTTATATGACAATTTAAGGTACAGGAAGCATTTTTTCAAATATTATTTGATTTTATTGTCACAACAACCCTGGGAGGTAGACACTATTATTATCCCCATTTTATCAGTGAGTAAACTGAAGCAGACAGATGAGTGATTTACCCAAAATCACACAGCTAGGAAGTTTCTGAGGTCATATTGGACAGTTGAGGCAAGCAGACAATATTTGGAAATCCAAACAGGACAACAAGTAGCAGTTTAAGCAGATGATTGGTTGTCAGAAAGGTCTGTCAATGGGCTCAGGTGGGTGTTCCGATAGATGGGCATACTACCTGATCCAGTGCAACCACTTATAGACAGTGATGTGGTCAAACCCAAAGAAGTGTCTATAATAAAACATTTGTAAAGCAAGTCATGATACATTGCTGACTGGATCCACTCTTATTTCACACCATGACAAAAAGGCACTGTCCTCCAACCTTCAATCCTTTGCTTTTCTCCTCCTTAAGCTGTTTCAATTAGCTAATCCTGGGTCCCTGAGCCACCCCCAATATCTTCCTTATCTCTTATATTCCTGAACTGTTAGCTGAGGAAAGTCACAAATCATGCTGATAGGGTCCGTTAAAATTCATGCTGTCTAACCTCAACTGGGCACAGTCTAATGGATGAAAATCATTTATTTATCTCTAATTGACTTTTCATCACATTCCCTGTGGAAGCTGTTCTCAGCCTTCTCTATAAGCCTCCAATTCTCTCTCTCAGCAATGACCTTGCCTTTTCCTGAGAAGATGGAAGGTATTCCTCATGGGCTCCCTTATTTTTCCTCTACCAATCAAAGCCTCTGTATGTCATCATTCCCCCCCCATGTCTGCTTCTCTCTCCAATCTCAGAGAATGAGGATTTTTTCCTTTGCCAAGGCTAACTGCTTTATTTATATCCTTGATCCCATCCCTTCTGACCTCTCTGGGACCTTGCTTCATTGATTATTCCATTTTTCTCATCATCAGTACCTTGTCTACTGGATTCTTTCCTCCTCTCCTCCTATAAACTTGGGCAAGTCTCTGCTATTTTTAAGACAAAAGCAAAACAACCACCACTGCAAAAAAGGCATCTCTGACCATGATATCCTATTACATTTGAGAGACAGACTAGTATAGAAAAAATGCTAGATTTAAAATCAAAAGAGTTGTTCAGTAATGTCCAACTCTTCATGACCCTCAGGACCATAGGAAGACAACATTATCCACGAGGTTTTTTTTGGCAAAGATACTGCTATGATTCACCATTTCCTTCTCTGAAAAACAGAGTTAAGTGACTTGCCCGGGGTCATACAACTACTAAGTTTTCTGAAGCCACATTTGAACTCTAGTCTTCCTGACTACAGGCCCAGAGTTTTATCCACTATGCCATCTAGCTGCTTAGAATCAAAATCTGCCCAAATCCTGCCACTAACACTCAACAGTTATTGAATATAAATAGCAATCATTCCTAGATTTATTTATTTAGTTAGTTTTTTTTTTTTAATTAAGTGAAAGAGAAGATTCTTTGCGTCAATTGCTACCTAATTTTAATCACTGAATGGGTGCAGTTTCAGTCAAACGGAGACTTGATAAAGATCTTAGTTTAAAAAGGCAAGGTTTCCCAGTGTATCCAGGCCACCTCCAGTTGTCCTGGTCTGTATCTGGCTACTGGACCCAGAGGCTCTGGAGGGGAAAGTAAGGCAAGTGACCTGGCACAGCCCTCAATCACTTAAATCCAATTCACTTGTATGTCCTAGCATTGCTTCTCTGATTGTCATGGTCCTCTTGGAGGACGAAGAACAAATAACAATAACAAACAGTTATGTCACTGCTGGCATGGGGCTTTGGTCTTTTATCAGCAAAATTGAGGAATCAGAAGATTTTGGATTTTGTGCCAGAAGAGACTTCAGAGGCCATCTGGTTAAATCCTGTGACTTTACAGATGAGGAAAGACTGGTGGAATTACTTCGTAAAGATCAGACAAGTAGGAAGCTTCAGAGTTTCGAACTCAGGTGCTCTGATTTCCAAATCCATTGCTTAGAGTACTGTCTCTTGTAATGACTATTATACCTGCCTACAAACTTTCTTGTAATTAATTGAGAGAATTACCTGTAGTGCTTTGTCATCCTTAATGCACCTTGTAATATCCATTACTGGTGCTAGTTTTGTGTTCTCCTATCTCTGTCCTTTGCTTCATAGGGGACCTGTGCTCTGCCTCCACCTGTCCCCTTCTCATCTCTCTTTAATGTCCAAGAGAGTGACTTCTGTTCCCATGGAATAATGATTTGTGAGCATGCTTTAGGCCTGTTTTAGACTCCAGACTCTTTCATGGGGAGTCCCATGTAGTTTCTTGTACCTCCTCACCTAGCACCCCTTTACACATGCTTACAGATGACCCAGCCCTGTGAATTCATCTGCAGAATGGCAATTCCCTCAGCTCACCCACACTTCTACAATTTAGAGTGTCCACAAGATGTCTGGGACACTGAGATATTAAGTGACTTGACTAATAATATAGCTATTATATGTCAGAGGAAGGATTTGCATCCAGGTATTTCTAACTCTGAAGCCAGTTTTGCATTCATTATCCCTGTGCTGGCTCTTTCTTTGCTTTTTAAAAATATCATTTAAGCTTTTTATTTTCAAAAAATGCACATAGTTTCAATATTCACCCTTGCAAAGCCTTATGTGGGTTTTTTCTTTCATATAGTAGGAAGGAAAGAATAAAAAGAAATAACATTTATTATGTTCCTACTATGTGCCAAGCACCATGCTAATCGTTTTATATATATCTTTTCACTTGGTCCTCACCACATCCCTGGGAGGTGGGTGCTATTATTTCACAGATGAAGAAACTGAGACAGGCAGAGATAATGTGAGTTGTCCAAGATCAAACAGCTAGGAAGTGTCTTAGGCTAGATTTCAATGCAGGTCTTGTTGTGGAAATATGTTTTGCAGAACTGCAATTGTATAGTGAGTATCCTGTTTCTTGCCATCTCAGTGGGTAGGAGAAAGTGGGGAGGGAGGGAGAGAATCTGGAACTGAAAAGAATTTAAAACTAAAAAAATCGATTTATGTCTTCTTGATGGCAAACAGCGCAGCTATCTCAAGTACTAGGAAGCATCTGATTGATGTTGGCTAAATTGAAATTAATTGAGCTGTTCATTTGATTAGAGAATCAGGATGGTATGGGGGAAAGAACACTGGATGGTGGTGAGGAAAGCTGGGTTCTAGTGTCTCCTACTAATTGTGACTGGAGGCAAAGTCCTTAACTTGTCTGAGGCTCAGCTTCCCCATCTATGAAATGGAGACAATAATCCCTGAACCGGCTGCCTTACAGGATCATGGAGAGGTTCCTATAAAATAATGGAAGTGCTTTGTAAATTGCAAATTAACACACACACACATAGAGAGAGACAAAGAGATAGAGACAGAGAGGCTAGCAGAGACACAGAGAGACTGACAGAGGCAGAGAGACAGAGACGGAGAGATAGAAAGAGTGACAGGGGAGGGAGAGGGAGAAAGTTGTTGTTTCTGTTTCCATAGTCCTGGGGGTACTTTGGGGGGTGGCGAAAACTGTGGTGACAACCTTTATTCTTTGTCCCTTAAACACTAAGTTTTATTTATGCTACCTAGCTTCACAGAACACCCCATCTCCCCAACCCCCCAAAGAAGCCAGGTAGTATTTCCCAAGGTTCTCTTTACTGTGGTGACATTGATATTCTGACTGCCCGTCCCCAAGTCCTTAAGAATGCCCAGTGTGTGTCCATCTGCCAACTCCTCTGCAGTCCTGTCAGGTCTCCTGCTCAGCTCTGGCTCCCCCGAGTCCCTGCCCATGATGACCTATGAAGATAAATCACATATTTTCCCCACTGGTTGTTACTGAAATGCTTCTATTATTGCCGACGTCGGTGAAAATGGAAGTTATTAAAAATGTGGCACTAAGGCCCTGGGGGCCTATGGAAGCCCCTAGGGGCCTGTGGCTGAGATGGGGTTTGGATTGGAGTTCAGTGTAATTGCTCATAAATCTTAGCAGTAGTGATTTGCAGTCACCTCCTGATGGGCTATTCCTCACTGGCCACCAAATCCTGCTAATCCAGGCCTCGTGTTTTCCCGTCAGATGAAATTCAAAAACATGCATGTAAACAGAGATGCTCCTCAGGCAAGGTGACCTTGCTGCTGTAAGGAGCTGCTTGGAAATTGACTCCACTTGGAAATATGCTATAAATCAGGCCTTTATCGATAGTGTGCTTATGGGCAGGCTATTAGATCCTGGGCAAAGGAGGCAAGTCTTCCTCCCCCACTCCAGAGTTTTGTCTGTGGAACATTCCGGACATGTTAGTGATTAACACTGTCTGAACCACTAGTCCAGGGATCTTCTCAAAAATATGAAAAAGAGTATTTCTCCCCAGGGACCTGATGTGACAGTAAAAATCTTCACTCAGTCTTCTTAGGTCTCCCCATTTCCTGAATCCACAATCATCCCAGGACAAGAAAAAAATTCCTTGTCATTCTTAATAGGTCACCCCCTTAGGTGACATTTTAATAGGTCACTCGAATTAATCATGTATTTTTTGATATTTATTGTATTAGGGAGCACTGTGTTATGCAGCTGGGGTAGACAACTGAATAAAATCCAATCCCTCATCTCAAGGAATTCAAGATCTAGGATTGAAGATAAAGTTCAAGAAATTGCGACCCACATCCCTCTTCAGTCCAACCTTTAGGAAACTGCCACAATGATCTCTCCAGAGTCTACATCTGACCATATTACCTTTCTGCTGAAAGATCGTCAGTGAGTCCCCATTGGCTAGAGGGACACATACAAATTTGTCACGCTGCCATTTAAGGTCCTACATAGTCTGGCTAAGACGCACTTACTCAGAATTATTTCACACTACACTGTGAGCTGGTAAATATGGTGGGAGGAAATTTTGGATGAAAAGAGGCCATCACAGAAGATATTGACAGATCATCAGTGAAACTGAAATGGCCCAACTGTTCTAGTTTTCATTTTGGCTTTATGTGAAAGGGACTGAGCCGTACATAGTCTTTGATCTTGTAATCCTACTTCCAATTACATGTGCCAAGGGAAAAAACAAAGGGCCAATCTAAGCCAAAATATCAGTAGTAGCAACTCTGGCAGCAAAGAATTGTAAGCAAAGTTAGAGGCACATCTACTGAAGAGCAACAAAGAATCCTTTGACATATGAAAGGAATGAAATATGCCTTTTTGCTGTTCAGTCATCTCAGACTCTCCATTTGGGGCCTTCTTGGCAAACACACTGGAGTGGTGGTCATTTCCTTCTCCAGCTCAGTTGACAGATGAGGAAACTTAGGCAAACAAGGACAAGTGACTTGTCCAGGGTCACACAGCTAGTGTCTAAGACCAGGTAAATTCAAGTCTTCCTGACTCCAGACCAGGTGCCACTGAGCCACCTAGCTGCCTTCTGGAACATGATTAGGCAACAAGAAAATTCAGAAAAGGCTTCACATACAAAATCATATACAAAATGACTGGAAATGAATATGTCACTAAAAAAGAAGCTGAACTCTGAGTAGTAGAAAAACCATCAATGGCCTCAGAAATGATAAAATGAAATACCTCTCTCTCCTCATATCCAAGTTGGGGAAATACTAGGAGAAATACTAGAGAGGAAATACTGGATACATGTATCCTGCACAGTCTGTCTGATACGCTTTTGTTTAATTGGCTTTCTTTGTCACAAAAAGATATTTGAGGATGGAAGAGCAGAGAATGACATGTTAAGACAAAATACTGAACGTCATTGAGACTGTTTTTGAGTGAAAGTGTCAGAAAGTTCTTTGAGCTCCTCAAGACACCCTGATACATTTTCAAATAGGGAGCTATTTCCTTGGTAGCTGCCTTCCTTTGCAAGGTGGAATATGGCAAGGTTCTTCTACATTTCAACCAATCTGGACTCCTAACTGTTCTTGATCTTTTTCGTTATTGTTATTACCTTTGTATCTTCATAATTTCCCTTCATATATCCCACTTACTGAACTCCTTTTCCTCCTTCTGAGCCAATTCAGGTGTAATTTCCTTTCTGAAGTGCCTTCCCCGATTCTCTCAGCTGAAGATTCTCTCTCCCTTTTTAGAATCACAGTAGAGTCTTTTGTCTTGATATCGCTGTTTCGGCCTCACCATACTCTACCTGGCACTATACTTATTCCTGATCTCCCACATTAGATTGTAAGCTCCACGAGGGCATAAGTTTTCATTTTTGTATCCCCGCCTTGTATACAGTACCTGTATCTCACAGTGGTGTTTAATAAATGTTTGCTGCACTGTATGTAATGGAAAACAGAGAATAATAACTTCTGTGATATGGGCACAGAGAGTGCACTATAAATTCAAAGGGAAGAGGAACCACTTCTAGTTGGGGAGAATCAAAGGAAGCTTTATGAAGAAAATATGATGGGTGGTTAAATTTTTTTTCAATGAAAAAATATTTTTCTCTTCTTCCTATTCCTCTCTTCCCAATAAAAGAAATGTAAATCTTTTCTAAGAAGTATACATAATCAATCAAAACAAATGCTTCTCTTGGCTTTGTCAAAAACAATGTATGTCTCATTCTGTATCTTTAAGTTCATCATTTCTCTGTTGAGTTGGGGGGACCATAAGAAATTGAGACTTAATCTCTCCACTGCCCCTTCCTGATGTACAAGATTTAACATATCTGGAAATCCTGCTATAAATCCCTTGGATAAAGAAATCCATGGTAGGCTTATCAAATTTGTAGATGATACAAACCATTTTAAAATGTAATTGGGAAATACATATATAAAATAAAAAATAAAAATTCACTAGGACACGGGTAATGTTAATATGTGGTTTTCTTAGTCAATAGGCAAGGATCCTTGTGTATGATTTAGTGGCCCCATTTTCTAATTGAGTTTAACATTTCTGCTCTAATCTAACTCCTTTGAGAAAACTTCAGTCTAGAGAAGTAAAGACTTCTCCAAATTTATTTAAGTATTGAGGAAGGAGCCGGAATTTGAATCTAGGTCTTCTGATTCTAAATTCAGCATACTTTCCATTGCACACATTGCCTTTTAGATGAGTGGACTTGGACTGTACTTAATTTCTTCTGAAGTCCCTTCTAACTCTGAAATGCTGTGATTCTGAATGAATTCTTTGGTATTGATTATTCCAGAATTCTAAGGAGTGACCATGGGCTTCCTTCTTCAAGTGGAAATGCAGTTTCCTCACTCTTCCATCCCCCACACAAACACCCTGCTTCTCAGGGAAGACCTTAGAAAGGGGGTGATGGTCTAGGCTATCATTCAGTCTGATAGAAAATCTCTGGTTGCATCAGAGAGATCTGTGAATGAGAAGTCATTGATGTGGACTTCACCTAGCATCACCAGAATCACTAGTATCTATGTTATTACACATGCATTCAGAATTGTGGTTTCATTGGTATGGGAAACTTTCAATGTGGAAATACTCCATTAGTGCAAGTGAGCATTTGGTTTGTAACTAATAGTCTTAGAAAATACCTGGGGAATTGGAGTTAGGTGATTACCCTAATGATTATGGTAAAAATGCTCATTTCTTATTTCTCTAAAGTTTAAAAATAGTTACTTCCAAATGACCGTGTGAAGACATTGCTAGTAAGGCCTTTCTGCTCTGGTTCTAATTTCCTTTTCTGACTCAGTTTCATATGTCTCCCCTTCATGCATTCTACAGTTTAGCCATAATGGACCATTAGATATTTCTCAAGCTTAACATTCTCTCTCTAGCCTCCATTCATTTGTATGAGGTGTACCTTGTGTCTAGAATCCACTCCCCCTTCATAACTTCCTCTCAGAATCCTTATCTTCCTTCAAGGCTCAGCTTAGATATCTCTTCCTCTGTAAAGCCTTCCCTGACCACCTTCCACTCATATCTTTCTTCCCTCAAATTTTCTTATATTTACTTACCTGTGTATATGTTCATATTAGCAGAATTCTGGAACTGGAGAATACCTCAGAAAATAGCTAGTTCAATTTCTCCACTTGTCTTTGTCTTACAAATGAGGAAATCAAGTCCCTCTGAGGCGACCTACCCAACATCATACACAACATCAGAAGCAAGATCTGAACATAGATTGTTGGAGTCCTCCTTGAGGTGCTGTTCTTCCTGCTATGCCATGCTGCTCCCTTAGTTTAATGTAAATTAATTGGAGAAACAGCCTATTTTCATTTCTTAGTGAGTGTATTTTGTACCTAGTACAATGCTTTGTAAATAGTATGTGCTTAATAATTGTTTGAAATAAATTTAATTCAGCTGGAAGTATTTGAGCTCAGATTTTGAACCCAGGTATGCTGATTCAAGTCCAACCCTCTTGTTATTACTTTATGTTTCTTGAAAGCACGTGGCTTCCTTCTTTCCTATTATGGCCTGCTGTGGGAACATTTCCCTAGAGAAACTTTTATTTTTTATCCAGATCATCCACTTGTCAGGTTGAGAGATGGGAGCTCAGTGGTTCCTGCTGATAGACAATGTGATTTGGCAGAGAGACCTGGCCCAAGCTTCTCTCAGCAGATTTCTCTTTAGTGTGTTTCTTCCAGTGTTTCAGGTAAATAGGACTCTCTCTTCATTCACTGGCTGAGGTTACAGAAGTCATTTCTATCAGTGCTGTTGAATCTTGTTTTAGAAAATTGAACTGGGCTCATGATGGAAAAAGCCTCTAAATGAGAATTCTCGGATAATGCTTAGTGTGAGATTGGGGAGGAAGGAAGGAACCTTTCTGGCAGCGCAGATTATTAGGTCAGAAATATTTTTTCCTCCTTCCCTCCCTCCCTCCCTCCTTCTTTCCTTCCCTCCCTCCCTTCCTTCCTTCCTACACTCTCTCCCTCCCTCCTTCCCTCCCTCCCTCCCTCCTTTCTTTTTCCCTTCCTTCCTCCCTCTTTCCCTTTCTTCTGTGTGGGATTTAGAAGACCCTTACCCAAAATGACTACTCAAGAGATCATTCAGTAGAAAACAGAAAAGTTGTTTATTAAAAACCTCCGGAGGATGAGCTGTTCCATCACGAAATAAGAAAAGAAAGCTCATGGTAGGAGGGCTAAAGAAGTAGTAAAGATACACAGCTTTTATACAAGAGATTATATTACAAATAAGAGAGCATTGAAAAGGGGAGGGGGAGGCATCTAATTGGTTGTTGCTATTCGGAGAGATTGGAATGGAAGGTTTCTGTTTCCCGAAATCTCCTGATATCTACAAAACAGAAAATCAGGCCTTCAGGTTTAATCAAGCAGATAGTGGTCAAGCTAATAGACTAAATATCGATAAATGTCAAATACTGATAAATGTCATCAGCTCAGATTAAGTAAACATGTTTATAGCTGGACAAAGCTCAAGTAAATATGAGCCTACACATATTATACAGGTCATAGGGGAAACACAGAAATAATGAAAATAAAATACAGAAAAAGAATTTATACATTCCTGTAAGTTCTTCACCTTATCTCTCTCTATTCCACACACTTCCTTCTTTCTTCTCTTTCCCTGTTTCCCTCCCTCCCTTCTCCCTTCTTTCCTCCCTCCCTCCTTCTATTCCTTCTCCTCTTCCCTTTTCTCCCCCTTCTTTTCTTCCTCCTCCTTCTTTTTCTTCTTCTCCTTTTTTTTCTCTCTCCTCTCCCTCTCTCTTTTTCTCTCTGAAATTTAGCTAATATGGAAATATGTTTTGCATGTATAATAGGTATCCTTCCTTCTTTTCTTCTTCCCTCCCTCCTTTCCCCCCTCCATCCCTCCTTTCTCCTTCCTTTCCTTCTTTCTTCCCTTCTTCCTTCTCTTCTTCTCTCTCCCTTCCTCTCTCCTCTCTCTCTCTTTACAATTTGGCTAATGTGGAAATATGCATATAATGGAGTATCCTTCCTTCCTTCCTTCCTTCCTTCCTTCCTTCCTTCCTTCCTTCCTTCCTTCCTTTCTTCCTTCCTTCCTTCCTTCCTTCCTTCCTTCCTTCCTTTCTTCCTTCCTTCCTTCCTTCCTTCCTTCCTTCCTCCTTCCTTCCTTCCTTCCTTCCTTCCTTCCTTCCTTCCTTCCTTCCTTCCTTCCTTCCTTCCTTCCTTCCTTCCTTCCTTCCTTCTTCCCTAAATTATAGTCCAGCTTCATGTACTTAAAAAATAGCATTTTATTTTTTCCAATTACATGTAAAATAGCTTTCAGCATTCATCTTTGTAAGATTTTGAACTTCAAATTTATCCCTCCCCCTCCCCAAGACAGTGAGTAATCTGATATAGGTTATACATATACAATCATGTTGAAAAATATTTCCATATTAGTTGTGTTGTGAAAAAAGACTCAGAACAAAAGGGAAAAACCACAAGAAAGAAAAAAAGTGAAAATAAGGGGCAGCAAAATAGTGCAGTGAATACAGCACCAGCCCTGAAGTCAGGAGGACCCAAGTTCAAATCTGCTCTCAGATACTTAACACTTCCTAGCTGTGTGACCCTGGGCAAGTCACTTAACTCCAATTGCCTCAGCAAAAAAAAAAAAAAATAGTATGCTTAGATCTATATTCAGACTCCATAGTTCTTTCTCTGATTGTGGTCAGCATTTTCCATCACGAGTCCCTTAGAATTATCTTGGATTATTGTATTGCTGGGAAAAGCTAAGTCTGTCACAGTTCATCGTTGTAAAATTTTGCTGCTACTGTGTACAATGTTTCCCTGCTTCTGCTCAGTTCACTAAGCATCAGTTCAATCTTTCCTAGTTTTTTCTGAAATCTGCCTGTTCATCATTTCTTGTAGAACAATAGTATTTCATTGCATTCACATACAACAACCTTTTCAGCCATTCCCTAATGGATGAACATCCCTTCAATTTCCAATTCTTTGCCACCACAACAAGAGCTGCTATGAATATTTTTGCACATATAGGTCCTTTTCCTCTTTTATGATCTCTGGGCTGCAAATCCCCAATGGTGAGATTGCTGGCTCAAAAGGTATGCACAGTTTGATAGCTCTTTGGGTATGATTCCAAATTGCTCTTCACAATGACTGGACCAGTTCACAACCCCACTAACATGTATTAGTGTTCCACTTTTCTCACATCTTCTCCAACATTTATCATTTTCCTTTTCGTCATGTTAGCCAGTCTGATAAATTTTGTTTTTATTTGCATTTCTCTAATTAGTAGTAACTTAGAGCACTATGCACTTAAATTTTTTTTAAATTTGTTTTGCTTTATTCCTGACTTTTGTTCTCTATATCTTGTTCATTTCTGAATCTAGCCCTCTCACCCTTCCCTACCTAATAAAGATAAAAAAAGAATATGGCATATATAACACCTCGCATCCATAGGCCCCCTCTTTCCAAGGAAAGAATGAGAAGTGCTTTTCCTCTCTCCTCCTATATTATGGTTATGTGACATTCAGTTTTATTTTGTTTTCTTTGATATTGTTGAGACCTTTGTACATATAATTTTTCTGGTTTTATTTATATCATATTGCATCATCAGTTCATCAGTTCATAGTCTTCCCATGCTTCTTTGAATTTCTCATGTTTATCATTTCTTAGGATACAATAATATTTCATTATATTCATATACTATAATTTGTTGAGCTGTTCCCCCAAGAGATGGACATCAACTTTGTTTCCATGTCTGTCCAAGGACATACAAGGCTTCTCTTTTGCTCTGGTGGCATACACTGCGCTGTTTCCTGGACTGGACTGTAATACAGGACATAATGAATCTGGAGTCAGAAGACTTTGTTGCAAATCCTAACTGTGCCATTTATTGTGTGTACTTTGGCAAATCTGTTACTATCTCATCTGTTTCCTCATCTTTAAAATAGCCAACATAAATTTCTTAATTTGATGAAAAAAATACATAAGATTACAAAGGAAATCAATTAAATTGAAATAGTTATCAATTTTTTCTTTAAAGTTCATAGACCAAACTGGTCTAATCATTCTGTATTCATTTGGAACGTTGCCCAATAGGTTATAGAACTGTGCATGCCCTTTGACCCAGCAATACCACTATTAGTATCTCAAAGAGACCAAAGGAAAAGGAGAAAGACCTACATGTACAAAGATATTCATGTTGTGGTAGCCAAGTATTGAAAACTAAGGAGATTTCATCAGTGACAAAGGGGATATTTCAGGAAAATTTGGAAAGACTGATATGAACTGATGCGAAGTAAAGTGAGCAACGCCAAGAGAACATTTTATACAATAATAGCAAGAATGTGCAATGATCAGCAATGTAATTTTTCATGACAATTTCATGATGAAAATTGATATCTATCTTCAGATAGAGAATTGCAGATTCAATCATACATTTTCTTTTTTTTTTCCAATTTGCCTAATGTGGAAATATGTTTTTCATGTATAATAGGTATCATCATATCATACTTCTTGTCTTCTCAATGGGTGGGGGTGGGGCTGTGAGGTAATTGCATAAATTATACTGAGTCCAGCTTGTGACTCAATTCTGAATCTAGATCAGTCTCCTTTCTATTCATTATGGGTTGCATCCAATTTCTGTCTTGTGAGAACACTGTATTCAATTATGATAATTGTGAGGAAGCTTTATTGCATTGTTTGAACCTAATCCTGGATGGCTGGACTGTCTCTATCTGTTGCTTAGAGACCTTTATCTAAGAACCTGCTGTACTGACCAGAAACCAAGTGGGACCTGAAGACTGATGTGAGGAGTTTTCTCACAATTAGGCATCTTATGCGATCTGTACATCATATTTGAAAACTGGCCCCATACTGGTCAATCACTTATTTTTTCGATGTTTGTTTGGCTGAACACAGTCACTTGGGGGGGAGTGGGTCACCTTTTTTATTTCAAAGAATTGTACCTATATACTCTCCCCCTCTCAATTTGGAAAGTCCCTAATCTTTTCTCCAATCAGAAATCAGATTACCTAATTCTGTATCCTAGTTAATTGGTTTCTTTTAATTAATTGGCCTTATTTGATTAATTGTTTTTAATACCTAAAAATCTGTTTCACTCTGTATTCGGGATCTTTGGACTGACTGGAAAGTCCATTGACCCATTTATCTTACCTGTTTTGCTAATTAATTGTATTGCTCCAATTGTTTCCTCAGTTATTATTAATTATCCACCAGACTGGAGAGAGAGAATTTGGAACTGAAAATAAAGACAAGACAAGAAAGCCACAAACTAACATAAAAAGTTCACAGTTTCCAGGTAAAGAACCCCTGTGTTAGGTGAACCTGCAGATTGTTCCTTGGAGTGCTAAACCTCCTGTGATCCTGTGACCTTTACCCTGTCCAGTACAACAATATTCTCCCTTAGGAAATTCATTATTCCCTTGTGTTGTTAGACATCCTTCCCAGGACAGCCATGTTGACTTCTCTTGTCACTATCCAAGATCTGCCTGTAGTAGGAATGCCTTAAAGGCTGAGAGATACTAACAATCTAGATCTAGCTCTGGCACCTCTTAGGAAGAAAGTATCTCCAGTCTCCCACTTACTGCTTCTCCTCCCACTTCTTTCAGGTTGCTCCTTCATCAATGAACAACTTTCATTCACGACCCACTTTCATTCCCCATCAACCCTCTGTTCCTCCTGCCAGCAATAAAAGAAAACAGAAAAAGAAATCGTGGTTTTAATCCTTATTAATTAGTTCCTTTTCAGCCTAGTTTGGGTGAATTTCATCCCTCAGAAGTGTAGTGGGTTAGAATATAAATATAGGATGTCCTAAAAATCTTAGTGTAGTTTTAAGCTAAGTATTTAAGGTATTTAAACTTAAATAGAATAGAAGCTCCTAAAAGGCAGGGGCTATTTTGTTTTATGTCCCCAGAATTTTAACAATTTAGTTAACAGGGTAGTTTCTTCACTAAGACTTTTGGGACACCCTGTATATATCTTAAATAAGCTTATGGCTCAAGGGGAAAAAAAATGTGGACTTGACTGCTAATCAGTCAAGCAATCAATCTTCTTAAATACCAGCTAAGTGTGGGGCCCTGTTCTGATCACTGAGATGGGAAGAGCAGGGATAAATGACTTCCATTAACTCCATTTACTCATTAAGTGCCTGTTGAGAGTAGGCACTTAAAATTCTGAAGGTACAAAGACAAAACAAAATAGCCCCTACTTTCTAAAACTCATATTCTGTGAGAGGATAACACGACCACAGGTAAATAAATATAAAATATATAGAAATTAATTTTCTGGGGACAATGAATCTCAATAACATCAGTAGAAACCTTTAGGGGCTTACTGTGTAGGAAGGGCAATAAGACAGTCACATAAAGTATAAGTTTGTGGGTAAGACTTGTGTGATGCACTGCAAAGGGAGAAAAATGTAGAACACAATTTATACAATCATAATCATAGGAGCAGCATTGAAAGATATCAAACAGGGATTAACATACTGACTGTTCTTCACTTCTGAAGAAGCAGACTTCCCTTCTGAGGGCAAAGGGATGGAGCATTTTGGACAGGTGCATAACGAGGCACACAGTTTTGGTTCAGTTTTAAATTGTATTTTGTGGCAAGAGGGGGCTCTATTGGGTAATAAGAGTGGATCATTGGGAAGTTACAGTTGTGCTTTTTTAGACACTGGGCTAGAGGCCTTCAAGGCAGACCTGAATTTACAAGTGGTCTTCTTGGGTCCAGCCCATTATCCAGTTCAGCTGGAATAAATATACATCTTCTAGCACTCTTGATGGACTGGGTGGCAGTCCATGGAACCCTGAATTCCAGGAACCCTAGCTATGCCATTGTTTCCCTGTGTGGTTCACTGTAGCAGATCACAGCCCCTTTGAACTGATTCCTTTCAGGCAGAAAGAAGAGGCTGAGGTCTCTAAGTCTCTGATTTTGTGCTGGGGGAGGCCCTTGAGCATACAAATGGATTGTCACTATTGCTTGCTCTGGGGTGGAGGTTTAGTGAGTCTGGGGTGCTAACATTTGGTTTGTGAAGACACAGAATCTTGATGTGGTGACACTTATGTCAGCCCTGAAAACATTTGTTGTTTTGGTTTCTTACCCTCTATTTTAATTTAAATTCTAAAATTACCACGACAATAATAATCACACTCAGAATTTTGAGCAAATTCAAAATCTTGCTGCATTGGGTCTGTGCCTCTTCCTTCTTCATCTTTTCCTTTCTAGTCCCTCATCCCTAATCTGCAGATGCAGCTATGTAGAAAAACCAGAAGGGTTGAGAGGTTGCTATGATACACATATAGCCCAGAAGACAAAAGCCAAGTTCAAAAAGACAAACCAATCGGGGAAACAGTTATGTCTGGGGCACAGGGATGTGGGGGTCTAGCTGAAAAAGCACCATTTTGCACTATTCAGCAAAGTCAGAGCTCAGTGACAGCTGCTTCTCATTTCTGAGCCAACCAGCTATCACCTCTTCTTCCTCCATCTTCCTCCTCCTCTTCTCCTCTTCCTCCTCCTCCTCTCCTCTTCCATTCTTCTCCATTCTCTTCCTTCTTCCCCTCCTCCTCTATCCATATATTTGCATCCTTCTCATTTCACTTCCTCTTCTTCCTCCTCCTCATCCATTTTTTCCATCCATACTTCTCCACATTTTCCCTCCTCCTCTTCCCCATCCTCTTCCTCAGTGCTCTTTCTTCTCCCCCAGAATACCTTTGTATCAATGCTAACCTGCAGGTCTGCCCTCCCCATCCTCACATCTCTTCCAACAGAAAACTGCTGCAGATCCAGAATCACTCATTCCTTTAAGAGCCTAGGACTCTGGATTTAGTTTTGGACAGGACCTCAGAAGCCATCCAAACCTAATTTGAGACCCAGAGAGTTTCAGTAATTTGCCAGGATCTTACAGCTAATAAGCATCTAAATTGGAATTCAGACTCAAGTTTTTCCAACTTTAATTTCAGTGGTTTATCTCCTATCCCATGCTGCTTTTCAGTGGACTTAAACAAGGAACTTATTTTGGCTAGGAACGTCAGCAGTTTTAAAGGAACCTCATGTGATAGAATTCAATGAGAATACCCCAACTAGCTGAGGGTGTTAGAACTCATACCGTTTAACCCTCTCATTGTGCAGATGAGAAAATGGAGGTGCAGAAAAGGATCTTTTCTAGATCCCTCTACAGGTGGAAAGAAGAATAGTATAGTAGTAAGTATTGAACTTATATTCAGGTGACCTGGCTTCAAAGCCCAGCTCTGACATGTTAGCCATGTGATGTTGGGCAAGTCACACCCACTGAGCCTGTAATTTATTTATCTGTACAGTGGAGATGATGAAACTTGCCCTGAAGTGATTATAAGGAAAGTTCTTTGTGAACATGAGATGTTAAGTGACTTGGCCAAGATCCTACAGCAAGTGTCTGGCAGAACTGACTGAGCCTGGAAATCAGGTGTCCCCTGGACCATGGTTTCTTCTCCTTAAATACAAAGTGCCCATCAGGGTACTTCCCAGAGCAAGAGACTCTGAGGTCCTTGCAGGAAATCATATATCCCAAAGCCAAAGGAAGGCCTCCAGAAGAAAGTGGAGGCCCAGAAGTGGAGTATGTTTGTGCTAAAAGTGTTCTAGGTTGCATTTCTTGTAGACTGTGAAACACATCACTATTGGGGTTTCTGACAGGAGGCTGTCAAAGGCCAGAATGTCAGAATGATGAGCCAGCATTCCAGAGGGACCACAATTAGATTTATACTGAGGATAGCTGGTGAGAGAATGATATGTTAATGGTTAAAGAAATGGGCTTGGAATTAGGAAGACAGATTTGAATCCCACCTCATGTGTGGGCTGTATGGCCTCAAACATCCTAAGCCTCAGTTTCTATATCTGTACTTTTTAAGTGGGTAAGAATCCTTGCCCTTCAGAGTAGGTGATAGGAGCAAATGAAATTATGCTCATAAAGCACTTTGAAGACCTTGAGGTGATCTGCAAGCATGTTGTTGAATCATTATTCCAGTCATAACTGACTCTTCATGATCCCATTTAGGGTTTTCTTGGCAAAGATACTGGGATGGTTTCCTATTTCCTTCTCCAGCTCATTTTACCAGTGAGGAAACTGAGGCAAAGAAGATTAAGTGGCTTGCCTAAGATGACACAGCTAGTAAACGTTTGAGACCAGATTTGAATTCAGGAAGAGATAGAAGTTTTCCTGACTTTAGCCCTGGCTCTCTATCCACTGTACCATCTATATATAATTGTTGCCATTATTGCCTATTGTTTTTCTATTTGCAAAGCATCTTTCCTCCTGTGCTCTCCTGTGAATGAGCTAGAATGAGGAGTTCCTAAGTCATAGGACAATTCATTAACAGAGTGATAGAACACTAGACTTGGAGGAATTGGGTTCAAATTCTGCCTCAAACACTTACTGACTTTGTAAGCCTGAGAAAATCATGTAATTTTTCTGGATCTCTGTTTCTTTCTCTGTAAAAAGAGGGAGTTGGATTCAATGACCTCTAAGGTCATTTCCAGCTCTAAATCTATGCTTCTAGGCTCTTATTACTGGCAGCTGAGCCTGCTGATTCTCAGGGCTTGCTTTCCAGCTTGTATTGATCCCTATAAAAATTGGTTATTTTAAAAAACTACTTTTATGTAAATAGCCCTCAAGGTTTGCAGACACCTTGCTGCTGCTGCTGCTTTGAGTAGTTTCCCAAGTCACTGGCACTGGCACTATCTTAGTTTATGATTTGAGGAGAAGCATCATCCAGGGCTGGGTCTTGTGTTCCTTGAACCCTGAATCAGTTTGGTACCATATCAAGTGAGGAATGGTGATGCACATACACACACTGCTTTTCCCACTGTCCTGGGATCTCTGGGCTACAGAGCCTTGGTGTTTGAAGCCAGATGTGTTATTTCTCTCTGGATCTGTCCCCTGCCAGGTGCATGGAGACTTGTTCTCATCTTTTGCTTGTGATGGATCACCATGCCAAGGATGGCATATGAACAAGTATAAAGTCTTGGCACACATTACAGGCTTTTAAACAGGCTGCGTTATCAAAAAAAAAAAAAGGCTCATTGTGAGCTGAGCAGTTTTTGGCAACCTGATCTGCTTGGGGTAGAAGTGCTGCTGTTTCTTCATTGAGACCCCAGAGAGCTGCTTGATTTCTGAGCCATCAGCTTGAGATTGGCAGTCGCCCCACCTCAAAACCCTCTCCTTCCCCACCCCCATCTCTGAAAAGGAAAAAGAAGCCTTAGCTTCCCACTGCAGAACAATTGGTCTTTTGGAGCTTTCAAGGGAATCCTCAAAGTAAGTTTAGAACAATTGGTCCATTGGGGTTTTCAAGGTAGTCCTCAAAGGTAGGGCAGTATTCACTTTAACTCGACAAATTTCACTTTCACAGTTTCACATCTGTCTCCTCCACTACACAAAAAAATAACCACTCATTTAAATTCAGATCCTTATTACCTCCTGTCTGGATTCTGTTATGTTTAAGCCATTAGTGGATTCTCTTTTCTGTTGGTTGATTGGTAGGGGACCACAGATAGAGAATGGAGCATATATTATTAGAAATATCCCCTGTGTCAGTTTTGTTCAATATTTTCTCTTTATTATAAGACAGGTGGGTGGGTGTTTATAAAGAAGGTGGCAAATTATACACCTGAAAAATACTGTGATATAAAAACAAAAGAAAAATCTTTTGAAAGGAACCTTCCATTTGAGGTGATACTACATCTACTCTCTATGTTTGTGTAAACCTATTTACGTGTATATTGTCTCCTCCATTTGTGTGTGGGTGTATATATCTGTGTGTTTTCTCCTTAGGAAAGAGTTACTCTTTTTAGTCTTGATAATTTATAAGGCTTTGAACTTAGGTATATAGGGAAAACAAGGACACGGGCTAGTCTTTAGACTCATTAGGACTTTTAGTATCTCACTTCTAGAAGTTTTCCATAGTTATATTTCTTTCCTTCAATTCTTCTACAGTCTTTGTAGCCAATATAACTCTACATTCTTATGCCCTGTCCACTGAAATCTGTGTCTTCAGGACAAGGATAATTGTGTTTGAAATAGATTGGACAGAGTCCTGCTAAGCTCCCTTTCATCTCTCTGATCAAAGATTTTAGGCTTCCCAATCTGTGTATCCTTTCTCCCAAAAGACCTGTGATATCTACTGAACTCCCAAACTAGGCACAGTTTGGTCTCATCCAAAGGCCACTCCTCACAAGAGGTAAAGAAATGCCTATAACTTTTGGCCACTATCTTGAGTCCCTGCTGTCTGTCACCCCTCAAAGGAAGGAGTACTCCATGGGGATGTAAGCTTCTTAAGGGCAGATTCTGTTCTTACTTTTTCTTTGTATCCCCAGCATTTAAAATAGTGCTTGGTACACAGTAAATGCTTAATAATTGCTTGTGGATTAATTGGGACATTTATATAGAGCTGTCCAGCAGGGAATTGAAAATGTGAGATTGCAGCTTAACAAAATGATTGGGACTGGAGATGGAGATCTCCAAGGCAATAAATGAAGTCTACACCTTCCTTGAACTGAAGTCTATTTATTATTGTGAGAGCAACAACTGGCTGTTGCTGTACCCTATTGGCTTCTGATAGGAAAACATCATTTCCCTAGTTCTGCTTCATAGCCAGCTGCTGTGCTCTTTCTATATCTTTCCACTCTGTATTCCTTCCTCTTCAGCCGGCTGTTCTCTTGGTATGACCCTAAACATGTTAGAGGTGGGGTGCCTGGCATCCCCAAAGCCCAGTTCTTCGAGTCAGATTCTGGTTTGCCTTTGCTGTGGGGAGGGGTCTGAAGCAGAGCAGGAGCCAGCTAACTCACCCTCCCTCCTGGCACGCTTTCATGTGTGCAGGCATGGTTGGCATGCTGTTGACATCCTTGGCTTTCAGGGCAGAGCATCCCGCAGGGCAGATCTCGGAGAAGAGAAGGCTCTGTCTTCCTTGGGAGAATTTTAAAGGTTCCATAGGTTGGCTGGCCAAAAGAGAGACGAGGTGTTGCTTTCATGTTCTTTTCAATCTAGGAAACCGCAACAGGCAACTACCTAATCTGTGTAAAAATTGGCTCAGTTCAGGGATGGCTATGCTTTGAATTACTGGAGACATTTATTTACCACCCCCCCAAAACCCCCAAACCTCTCCTTAATTACAGGGAAAAAACAAACTGTTGAGAGATGCAAGCAGAATTTTTGATAATGGTGTCTAATTAAGAGTTATATCAACGGTGTAACTCTCAATAAGAGCCAGTGCTGGCATCCAGTCCAAATTGTGCAGATGCATTTACCAATGGGATCCCCATAGTGAGTAATTGCTGCATTCAGGGACGGTTGGGATGCTGCCTGGGAAATAAAGGACCACCACCCCTTCCTACTTGTTCCTTCTAGCCTTCAGTCTTGCATCTTGTTACCATGGAGATAATCCTCCCAAAGATGACAACCAAGCAGTGAATGGGGAAGGAATCTGAATATGCCCTGGTGCAAAAATGACCAAATGTGACTCTTTAAGGATGCGGAGAAATATTCCAAATCATTATTTGTGGGAATCATCTCCAATCTTTTCTTTTGCTTATTCATTTGTCTGTTTGTTTAATAGATGTGGAAGCACCCCACCTGTGCAGAGCCCTATCCTGCTTGCTCTGGGAGGGATAGATGCATGAGAGATGGCTTTCTCTTCTAGAAGCTGAGTCTAAATGAAAGGTTATGTGAGTGGGGGGTTAAACATGGGCACAAGTACAAGTCACTTGTGACTAAAGATTCAGAATGCTCTCTAGGGGCTTCGGAAGAAGAGGGGATCTGATCTAGTGCAGAGGTAGATAAGGAAAGGTAAACAGCAGAGGATCCAGTTAAACTCCTACTGTGTGCCAGGCATTGTGCTGGACAAGATGGTACAGAGACTAAAATGAATGTAATTCCTGTCCTCAAGGTCCATAGTGGTATCAGCCCTTGGTGAAGGGGAGGGGCGGTGAGTGAACTAGACCTTGTTACGCTCTGGGGAGAGAACACAAAGGCTGTAGCTCAGCTTAGAGAGATCATGCTAGGTATTGCTTCCAATGGACTAAATCAATGGTGATCGACAGCTGAGGAACTCTGACCATGTGGGAATGTGAATCATTGTAGAGCAGATATTTATTTTTGTTAGAGCAGCTTATATTAGAGTTGAGGGAGAAGAAGAAGGGGAATGGACATGAGAGAGGGGAGAGGGGTGGGGGGAAAGGGAGAGAGAGACAGAGACAGAGAGAGAAAGACATAGACAGAGACAAAGAGAGGAAGAAGGGCGGAGAGAGAAAGAGACAGAGAAACAGAGAACAGAAGACGAGAGGAGAGGAACGGAGGGGAGAGAGAGAGAGAGACAGAGAGAGAGAAGAACATAGAGACAAATGAGAGGGAAGAAGGGGGAGAGAGAAAGAGACAGACAAGAGAACAGAGAGAAGCAGAATGAGGAGAGGAGTTGGAGGGGAGAGAGAGAGAGAGAGAGAGAGAGAGAGAGAGAGAGAGAGAGAGAGAGAGAGAGAGAGAGAGAGAGAGAGAGAGAGAGAGGAGAGAGGAGAGAGAAACAAAGAGACAGAGAGATACAGAATTAGAGAGAAACAGAAAAGGTCTCTTGAGATGTTGCTTTTGTGTCCTCTTCAATCTAGGAAATAGCAACAGGAAGCTAATCGGCTCTGTGTTAAAAACTAGCTCAGTTTCAGAGATTCAGAGAGAAAAAAGGAATGAAGCAGAGAAGGGAGGGAGGAAGGAAGATAGAGAGAAAGAGAGACAGATAGACAGATAATCATGGATTTAGAACTTGATGCTAAGGGCCACTTTTTTTTCATTGGGGGGGCAAGGGATCTGGTAAATCAAATGGAGATCTGATTCACAGAGTATTATATGTGAATAGTGGTCAGTTTTCACTGGTTAGTGCATGGGGAGGGAGGCATGCAAAGACAGAAGATTGGCTAGATATCTTGGAGATATGTAGAATGTGGATGACCTTGAATGCCGAGAAGAACTTGGATTGTGAAACTCTGTATGTGTGTTGGGCAGGGTTTTGAGCCATGGGGGAGGAGTAGAGTAGAGAAGGTAGAGTTCAGCCAAGGTCAAGATCAATATGGGCTAGACTAGTTGGAGAAGAGAGGTATGAAATTCTTCACATAACTAGCTTGTGTCAGGGCAAGGAAGCATTCCCACAAAACTTCCTTCTTCAGATAATGTTTAAAATCATCAGGTGATACATCAAATTGCTCAATGTCTTAGGGAGGAGGGGAAAAATTGGAACTCAGAATTATATTTTTTAAATCAATTTTTAAATGTTTTTACATGTAACTGGAAAAAATGAAATACTCTTTAAAAGAAAAAATTATTAGGTGAATTCCATTTGTTCTAGCTTATTTTCTTAAATTTTTCCTCTGCAATTACTATATGGGAAATGAGATTGTGGTTCATCCTAGATCTGTGTTTGCAGGAGTAGGTTCAAAGCTGAAAGCATATTACCTTTTGAGACACTAATAGTGTATCATTCCCTTACCTGGAGGATAGGTTTCCCAAACCACCTGATCATATTTTCCCTTTCAAATATGTTTTTGGCCAATGCTGCCCTGTGGAAGATAGCATGATATATAATGTGTTGAATAGATGGATGTGCAGGTGCAAAGGTGTTTGTATCCTTTGCTCAGATGCTTTTGAGTTGTGTGACCTTCGGTGAGTCACTTAACTCCTTTCAGCTTCAGTTTCCTTATCTGTAAAATGGGGATAATAATAGCACCTTCCTCACAGGTTTATTTGAAGATAAAATGATTTCATATGTGTGATATGCTTTGCAAATCTTAGAAAAAAAGCCTCCTTAAAGAGGCTTGTGATTTTTTAATCATGTCCTACTCTTCATGACCCCACTTGGAATTTTCTTTCTTTTTTTAAATTTTTACTTTTTTATTAATTTTATAATTATAACATTTTTGACAGTACATATGCATAGGTAATTTTTTTTACAACATTATCCCTTGTACTCCTTTTTGTTCCGAATTTTTCCCCTCCTTCCCTCCATCGCCTCTCCTAGATGTCAGGCATTCCCATACATATTAAATATGTTATAGTATATCCTAGATACAATATATATGTGCAGAACCGAATTTTGTTGTTGTTGTTGTTGCAATGGAAGAATTGGATCCGGAAGGTATAAATAACCTGGGGAGAAAAACAAAAGATGCTCACAGTTTACACTCATTTCCCAGTGTTCCTTCTCTGGGTGTAGCTAATTCTGTCCATCATTGATCAATTGGAATTGGATTAGCTCTTCTCTATGTTGAAGATTTCCACTTCCATCAGAATACATCCTCATACAGTATTGTTCTTGAAGTGTATAATGATCCCCTAGTTCTGCTCATTTCACTCAGCATCAGTTGATGTAAGTCTCTCCAGGCCTCTCTGTATTCCTCCTGCTGGTCATTTCTTACAGAGAAATAATATTCCATAACATTCATTTACCATAATTTACCCAACCATTCTCCAATTGATGGACATCCATTCATTTTCCAATTTCTAGCCGCTACAAAAAGGGCTGCCACAAACATTTTGGCACATACATGTCCCTTTCCCTTCTTTAGTATTTCCTTGGGATATAAGCCCAGTAGTAGCACTGCTGGATCAAAGGGTATGCACAGTTTGATAACTTTTGGGGCATAATTCCAGATTGCTCTCCAGAATGGTTGGATTCTTTCACAACTCCACCAACAATGCATCAGTGTCCCAGTTTTCCCACATCCCCTCCAACATTCATCATTATTTGTTCCTGTCATCTTAGCCAATCTGACAGGTGTGTAATGATACCTCAGAGGTGTCTTAATTTGCATTTCTCTGATCAATAGTGATTTGGAACACTCTTTCATATGAGTGGAAATAGTTTCAATTTCATCATCTGAAAATTGTCTGTTCATATCCTTTGACCATTTATCAATTGGAGAATGGCTTGATTTCTTATAAATTAAAGTCAATTCTCTGTATATTTTGGAGATGAGGCCTTTATCAGAACCTTTAGCTATAAAAATGTTTTCCCAATTTGTTACTTCCCTTCTAATCTTGTTTGTTTTGTTTGTACAGAAGCCTTTTAATTTGATGTAATCAAAATCTTCTATTTTGTGATCAATAATGATCTCTAGTTCTCCCTTGGACACAAACTCCTTCCCTCCTCCACAAGTCTGAGAGGTAAACCATCCCATGTTCCTCCAATGTATTTATGATCTCGTTCTTTATGCCTAAATCATGGACCCATTTTGATCTTTTCTTGGTATATGGTGTTAAGTGTGGGTCCATGCCTAGTTTCTGCCATACTAATTTCCAGTTTTCCCAACAGTTTTTGTCAAATAATGAATTCTTATCCCAGAAGTTGGGGTGTTTGGGTTTGTCAAACACTAGATTGCTATTTTTATTCACTATCTTGCCCTGTGAACCTAACCTAGTCCACTGATCAACTAGTCTATTTCTTAGCCAACACCAAATGGTTTTGGTGACTGCTGCTTTATAATACAGTTCTAGATCAGGTACAGCTAGACCACCTTCATTTAATTTTTTTTTTCATTTCTTCCCTTGAAATTCTCGACCTTTTGTTCTTCCAGATGAATTTTGTTGTTATTTTTTCTAGGTCATTAAAATAGTTTCTTGGGAGTCTGATTGGTATAGCACTAAATAAATAGATTAGTTTGGGGAGTATTGTCATCTTTATTATATTCGCTCGGCCTATCCAAGAGCACTCAATGTCTTTCCAATTATTTAAACCTGACTTTACCACTTGGAATTTTCTTGACAAAAATACTACTGGAGTGATTTGCCATTTCCTCTTCCAGCCTATTTTATAGATGAGGAAACTGAGGCAGACAAGATTAACTGACTTGACCAAGGTTCAGCTATTAAAGTGTCCTAGGCCAAAAATTAGTCTTCCTGACTCCAAGCCTGGCATTCTATCTACTGCACAAACCTTAAAATGATATTAATATGGATGATTATTGTTGTTGTTGTTATTGTTGCCTCACAGCCTACCTTCTAACGCATCTCCCTTGGTGTTTCAGGAAGGCATGCCCCAGACACTGAGTGCCACAAGCATGGTGACTCCCTGTGGCTTCAGCCCCCACCTTCATTCATCTGGGGAGCAAGGAGGACTGATCTTTCAGGATGGAAACCTGAGCTCCGCATCACTCGATGCTCTGATCCAGCACCTCATCCCTACCACAGATTACTATCCGGAAGTGAGTGATCATCTGGGTGGGGAGTGGGATGATGGACACCTGTACACACATACTCACGAATCCCAGCAAGTTTTGAGAAAGTGGGGAAGAGACTTTGCATTTACTATAGCAGAGTTAGAGAACAAGGAGAGTAGTCAGTGCCAAACAGGCTCCTCTCATTTGGCCCATTGTGGGGACTAATTTTTTGTGTGGAACACAAAGGGAGCATTTATGTCCTAAAGCAGTGAACCCTAGGATTATTGTATATTGGACATCTGGATGATAGGATCAAATAGCATATGTTTAGAACTAGAAAGGACCTCAAAGAACATCTAGCTCAACCCCCTCTTTTTATAGATGAAGAAACTGAATTACAAGGAGCTAAAGTGATTTGCTCTTGATCGTGCAGGTAATAAGGCTGGACAGACCCCAAGACAACTTCATTCTTTTTTTTTTATTATATATGCATAGGTAATTTTTCAGCATTGACAATTGCCAAACCTTTTGTTCCAATTTTTCCCCTCCTTCCCCCACCCCCTCCCCCAGATGGCAGGTTGACCAATACATGTTAAATATATTAAAGTATAAATTAAATACAATATATGTATACATGTCCAAACAGTTGTTTTTCTGTACAAAAAGAATCAGACTTTGAAATAGTGTACAATTAGCCTGTGAAGGAAATAAAAAATGCAGGCGGACAAAATTAGAGGGATTGGGAATTCTTTGTAGTGGCTCATAGTCATCTCCTAGAGTTATTTTGCTGGGTATAGCTGGTTCAGTTCATTACTGCTCTATTGGAACTGGTTTGGTTCATCTCATTGTTGAAGAGGGCCACGTCCATCAGAATTGACCATCATATAGTATTGCTGACAACTTCATTCTTATAAATCTTATGCTTCTCCAGAAGTTGTGTGTGCATGTGTGTACATATTTACATATGTATGTTGAAGGGTTGGGATTTAATACCCATGAACTAGCTAATTCAAACAGATCACCAAAAAGATCACACATTCTTTTGCCTAGGAATAACAAAAATAATAATAATAATAACTAATATTTATATAGCACTGCAATTATAAAGTGTGTTATAACTGGACCAGCCTCACAATATATAAATTATCTCATTTCAGCCTCACATTAGCTCCATGAGGCAGGTACTATGTATAATCCCCATCTTGAAGATGAGTAGACAGAGACTCAGAGGAATTGGGTGACTTGCCCAATATCACACAGTTAGTTAATGCCAGAGACGGGAGTTGAAACTGGATTTTTCTGACTCTAAGTTAGGCACCCAACCTACTGCACTAAGCAAAATATTGTTTAGTCATTTTAATTGTATCCAATTCTTCATGAACCCCTTTGGGGTTTTTCTTGAAAGAGATATTAGAAGGGTTTGCCATTTCCCTCTTCAACTCATTTTGTAGATGAGGGAATTGAGGCAAATAGGGTTTAATGACTTGCCGAGGGTCACACACTAGTAAGTGTCTGAAGCTGGATTTGAATTCAGGAAGATGAGTGATCCTGACTCCAGACCAGTGCTCTGTGAACTATGGCACCATCTAGTTTCTCGGTAAATTTCTTGCTTGGAGAAGATAGTAAAGGTCACACTCTGGGGTCTCATGCAAGATTCATCTGAGCTTTGGGTCTCATCTGAGAATTGAAAGTATGGATTAGACGGCTCTCCTGGGCCCATTCCACATCTACAACTAATTAATCTGTACTTATATCAGGCTTCCCACTTGAATGAACATGGAGGAGCAGAGAGGATTAACCATGACAGATAGCATGACAGTGGATAAATTATAGATCTTGGAATCAAGAAGTCCTGGGTTCAAATCTTACCTGGGTCACTTACTTGCTTTGTAATTTTGGATAAATCACTTAACTTCTTTTGTTTTTTTCTTCATCTGTGAAATAAAGAAGTCATATGTGATATTGTCTAACGTCCCTTCCAGCCTGGGTCTATGAGGCTATCATTTTTGTCAGTGGCAACCTGCAGAGGACACAGTAACCTGGGGCAAATTATGAGGCTACACATTTGGGTACTCCTGGAGTTTTTATATCAGCTTTCCTTTACCAGTTTCATCAATGGAAAATAAGTGTATGCAAACTCATTCCAACCCCAGAGGCTATTTGAGGGTGTTCTTAAACCAGTAGCTATAGGATCATCCTCTCCAAGCAGGAGAGAAAGGAAGAGTTGGAGGCAAGAACTCTCAGTTTAAAAAAATCAAAATCAGGCCATTTTAGTACTAAAAAAGAAGTATAAGGAAAATCTACCCAGTTCTGCAGAACAGACTCTAAAGCTACCCTGAATAATTCTTGAGAATTCTCACTTGGAGCAGGCAGGCACACTTGGGCAGTGTTCCACGGGATGCCATAAGACTTAAGAATGAAAGTACTTTTGCATCCCTTGGCTTTTTTGGCGAGGTAATTGGGGTTAAGTGACTTGCCCAGGCTCACACAGCTAGAAAGTGTTAGGTGTCTGAGACCAGGTCTTCCTGACTTCAGGGACAGCACTCTATTCACCGTGCCATCTAGCTGCCCCATCCTTTACCACTTTAGAAAAGAGCAATCACCCTGTTAGGTAGCTCGAACAGATATTGTTTATCTCCATTGTGCAGATGGGGAAACTGAGGGGCTTAAAAAGGAGAAGTATAAATTCAATTAACCAAAAAGCATTTACTTAGCACTTACTATGTGCCAAGCTCTATACTAAGTTCTGGGGATGCAAATAGTATCTGTCCTCAAAAGACCTCACAGTATAATAGAAGAGGGGACAATGTGTAAAAAATGATGTATACAGACCAAATAGTGGGAGGTGATTTCACAGGGGAAGACTCTAGCAGAGAGGGGGAACTAGTTCATGCCTCCTATGTAAGGTGAGGTTTTAGCTAAGAACTTAAAGGAATCTATGGAAACCAAGGACCTGGAAAGGGCCTCAGGTTAGCTACCCACCCTCTTCATTTTAAAGATGTCAAAGCTAGTGCCCAGGCAGATTAAATTACCTGCTTCTGGTTATACAGATAGTCAGTGGCAAAGCCAAGAATTGAATTCAAGTACTCTGGGCTGTTATTCAGTGCTCATTCCACAGTCTCATACTGCCTTAAGGGATTTATCTTGGGTCACATAGTAAGTGGGAGGAGAATCCATTTCATCTGAAGATTGCCAAACTGGTTCTCTCTCCTCTGTACTACATTGTGGGAATCCTGTAGGGGTGGGATGCTTAGCTTTGCAGGGAAGAAAAAGCAAGAAGTGGAGTCCCTTGGCCAACTTTACCATGGTGGGGGGAGAGAGAGTCTAGTCATCCCTTACTCTGGTCCTCTGTTGAGGAAAAGGATCAGAATCAGAAAGAAGGGGAATCGAGAGGAGGGAGAAGTAAAAATGGGAAATAAATCTTCCCGATGTACACGAACTGATATCAAGCAAAACAAGCAGACCCAGGAATACATTGTACACAATAACAGTTAAAATGTACCATGATCAGCTATGAAAAACTTGGTTTTCAATGGTTCAGTGATCCAAAGCAATCCCAATAGAATTTGGACTGAAAATGCCATCTGCATCCAGAAAAGGAACTAAGACTGTATGTAAATCAACACATGCTATGTTCACTTCTTTTTTCTGTTTTTTTTTTTTTTTTTTTAAATCTCTCCCATGGTTTTTCCCTGTTGCTCTGATTTTTCTTTTCTAACATGATTCATAAAGCAATGTGCATTAAAAATAAATAAATTTACAAGAAGAGAAAACAATAAAAGGAATCAGAGCATAAAAAAGGAAACAAATCTTCCCCTTCCCAAGTGAGAGGCCTGTTTGTAACTGTGTCTTTCTACTCCTTCCCAGAAAGCCTACATCTTTACCTTTCTGCTGAGTTCCAGACTCTTCATCGAGCCCCATGAGCTTTTGGCCCGAGTCTGTCACCAATGCATTGAACAGCAGAGACTGGATGAACCTGTGCTGGACAAGGTGAGCTGGTCTGGGGACTAGCCTGGGCCCTAAGCAAACTCAGGAAGCACTTGAAGTTAGTGTGAAAGCCTCTATGAGTTATGTCATCAGGATGCCTCTAATTTATTCCCTCTTGTGAGTAGTATTGATCACAAATTCTCAAAATTGGGCAGTTGGATGGGACTTAGTGGCCCTCTGGTTCATCCCATCAATGGCCCTTCCTTCTGGCTCCAGATGCTTTCATTCCTGAGGAAGGGGCTCTCCCAGCCCGAAAGGAGTATGTTGGCCTCCAGGAGATAAGCTTATGCTCCCTTCCCCTCCTTCCTCTCCAAGCTGGTTTTCATCTAGATAACAGCCTAGGCTCACTCTGCTTGACCCCAAGGGCAGGACTAGGAACAGTTGATGGAAGGGCCAGAGAAATCAGATATCATTTCAATAAAAGGGAGAATTTTCTAACAATTAGAGCTAGACAAAAGTAGAATGGGCTTTGTCAGGGGAGAATGATTACTTATAAACTGGATGGATGGTCACTTGTGGGAATCCTAGAATCCTAGAATTCTTTAGCTTGAAGGGACCCCTTTAGCTACCTTCCAATTCCTACCTTATTAAAAACCTTCTCAGCAACACTCCCAGGATGTTGCTGTCGAGCCGTGCCTTGAAGCTAGACCTCCAGTAATGGGGAGCCCATAGCTTCCCATAACATCCCTTTCCAAATGGGATAGGGCTCGTTTTTACCCCAACACTAAGTCTCTATTTCTCCTTTTTGTAACTGCAACCTTCCGCTTCTCTACTAGGGCCATGCAGAAGCAGTCTAATCACACTTTCACATAACTAGCTGCCACACTCATGAAGAAGCATTATCAGCTCTGCTCTGAGACTTCCTCTCTCCAGCCTAAATGTCCCCAATTCTTTCAGATGATCCTAATATGATATAGAACCGAGGCCCATAACTTCCCGGTTGCGCTTTTCTTAATGCTTAAAGGTTTCTTTTTAAACTGTCACCCCCAAAACTGAACACTGATCTTTAATACAGTGAAAACAAGACAGAGCAGAGGCTATCACATTTTTTACATATAGAAACTCTTTGCTTCACTGCAAACCATATTTTGGCTGCCCACACTATTGCCTTTATTAAGCATGAAGTCCACTAAAACCCTCAGATTTTTCAGACAAACTGCTGCCCCTCTCACCCTCGTAAATGGATTGGACTTAATGACTTCTGAGGTCCTTCTTAATCCCGAGATTCTATAATTTCATAGTTAGTCCTAAGCATTTGACCACAAGAGTATTTGCCCAATATTTTTCTTCTCTTGTCCCTTAATCCTTGATATGTGTGGAAGCTGCAGAAGTCCCAGCTAAGCTCTCCATGCATCTCATTTCCAAGATGCTAAAACACACGCTTCACTACCTGCTGTTGCATCTCCTTCGAAGCCCTAGATTGGTTTTGGAAAGGTCACTTGGGCTCTCCAAGGAGCTAATTAGAGAGTTATTTAGTAGGCGAGATCAGAGCACGCCAGGAGCAGCCCCAGCAGCACGGGGGCGGCAGCAGCGTGACTTGAGCCTGTGCTCAGTTCACTCACGCATTATGGCCGTGCATGTAGAGAAGGGGGCACATTGACCGATGCTGAAATGCCAGCAGCCCGTATTTGAAGTCAGAAGGCCTAAGACTGGCTGTGTGATCTTAGATAAGCCACCTAAACCTCGTAGTATCTCAAGTTCCTCATCCACAGGATGGAGAAGATAGTGATAATGATGATAATGATGATAACAACAATAATAATGGTAATGCTGCTGCTGATGAGAGGCAGTATGGCAGAGCAGAAGGAGACAGCTTCGGAGTCAGGAAGAGCTGGATGGGAGCCTGCCTCTGCCACATGTGATGGGTGACCCATTCAAGCATTAGACTTGTCAGTGCTCTTGGTAATTTTCTACAGAATATTGGCAGAAGGAGTTTCCATACTGGGAGTTCCCTATTGTCAATGAAATCACGTCTGGACTAGGGCACCACCTGCCCAGGCTCAGGGCTCCCTGTGCATGACGTTCCCATTTCCAGATTGCCATTGACTAGTACACAAGGATTTAAGCTTCCAAATACACACGGTATGAATCCTTCCAACTGCCTCCTATGACCGAGTGCTTCCCTTTGACAGGAAGTAAGGCAGAGGAAGAGCAATAGGTCCTTTTACCCACAGCAGCATTGGGACTCTTTGCTAAGAGTCCACTGGGAGCTGTTTGTAAGCAGTATTCACAGCGGCATCTTGTTGCAAAGTCTTTTTCATTGGGGTTTGGGGTTTGAGATGGGGGTTGGGGGAGAAATGGAAGGAGATTGTGAAATAAATAACTATGACCAGTTTCTTTGCATAACAGGGAAGTTTTCATTCCTGTCTGCACCCTCATGTTTATGTTTTAGGCCCGTGTCCGAAAATTTGGTCCCAAGCTCCTGCAGCTATTAGCAGAGTGGACAGAAACATTCCCCTATGACTTTCAGGAGGAGAAGATGGTTGGTCACCTGAAGGACATGATTCGCCGAATTGCCCCCTGTGATGAGGTGAGGGAGTTGGAAGGAATGGGCTGACTTTATGCTCCTTCCTTCTGATTTTTTCATTCCTATCCCTACCTCCACAGATATGATTTACTTCATTCCCATAGTCTGTCCTTTAAAAAACTGTTTCAGCTCAATTTTGTACTATCATATTGCAAGAGGAAAAGCCGGGGATTTGACTTAGGATTTTATTAGTACAAGAAACTTATGCTGGGGAATTAGCCTCTACTAACATATATGATCAGTGTTCTGTAAAATACCATCTTAGAGAGTTACCTATTATTTATCCAGGGCTACCCAGCTAAAACATGTCAGAGACTAACCTTGAACCTAGACCTGTTTATTCCAAGGTCATCTCTGTTTGCTGCAGAAAATTTCTCTCTAACCCCATTTCAAAGATGAAGACATTGAGACTTAGAGAGATGTGACTTCCCTGAGATCTCTCTAAAGGCTATTAGACATTGGAATTAGTACTCAAATCCAGGTTTCTTTCTGATTCTAAATCCAGAACCCTTGCTGCTAGACCACACTTCCTCTGAAGGAGAGATGTTGAACTAAATGCTACAAGAGATTTGAGGTTTAGATAAAACTGCGTTTCCTTGGCTTACAGTCTGGAAAAGAAATAAGATAAAATGTGGTTAGTGCATGGGAGAGATATGGACCAATTTGTGAGGTCCACAAAGCAATTTGTAGCTTCCTCCAAGATTCAAATCAAGGCTGCCTCTTTAAGATGTCTAGTTTGTGACTGTCTTTCTTGGAGGTACAGCACCCACATTTACTCACACAACAAAACTGAAGATGGGAAGGAGGTAGAGTCCTTTACTTTTGCTATGGAGCCAGAGGTTAATTTGAGCCTTACCTGCTCTTCCCTTCCCCAGTCTTCTACATCCTGGGGCTGGTTTTTAGGACTCCTCAGTCCCTCAAATATTCTGTATATATTTTTTATTCATGTAAACAGCTAGGTGGCACAATGGATAGAGCACAAAATCTGAGAAAGAAATGGCAAACCACTCTAGTATCTTTGCCAAGAAAACTTCAAATGGGATCATGGAGAGTCAGTGTATACATGCTTTTCCTCCAGTAGAATGTAAGCTACTTGAGGGGAGAGACTAGTTTTGCCTTTGTCTTTTTATCCACAGTGCCTAGTACATTGTTGTTGCTACTGTTGAGCCATTTTTCAATTGTGTCTGCAGCTCAATTTACAAATAGGGAAACTGAGGCAGACAGGGTTAAGTGACTTGCCCAAGGTCACACAGCTAGGAAGTAGCTGAGGCCAGATTGAACTCAGAAAATAAGTCTTCCTGACTTACCACCTAGCTGCCAGGTTATACTTAATAAATGCTTATTGAGTTGAATTTCCCAGAATAGCAAAAGAATGTGTCCAAAAGGCAAAGTGCATTTGTTCTCTTTGGCATTCAGCTGAGCTTTGGACAAGAGGAAAGGTGTTAGAGGCCTCTTTAGATTTGGAATGCTGGTCTGAGGTCTGGCTCCACAGTGGGAGTTTGTCATTTCCTATGCCCCTCCCAGACATGGGGTCAGGACAAAAAACACAGGGTAGAATAGCTGACAGTAACCTCTGTGGATTAGACCTGCTCAAGGCCTGTGGCTCTTAAATCCACACATTTCTAACTTGGGGACACCTGGGAAGCATAGGGGATTATGATGAATGATGGCTCTCGTCTTATTAGACTTCTCCATGGTTGCGGGAGGGGATGGAGGAAGAGAATTTGGAATTGAAAAAAATACATATTTTATTTTTTTAAATAAATATTTTTAAAAAGAAAAAAAATGAAGATGAAAAAATTTTAAGAATTACCATGTGATATTAACATAATTTCCTCACTGACTTGTTCAAAAAGGCTGGCCTATATTTTACTAAATGAAAAGATCACCCTAACTCTCAACCTTGATACTTTCCATAAAGTACAGATGGAGTGGTGTTATTCTGCTTCTCAAGGGAGCTGGTTACTGGGTCAAAGACAGGGAACTCCATATATGATGGGACAGTTTGAGAGTTATAGGGGGATACGAATGGGATTTAAAGTTGGCTGTGGCTGAACAGAGTCAAAAACAAAACATCCTCCAGTTCCCATTGCTGCTATTGCCATTGTGAATGTTGGGAAGGTACAGAAGAAAATGTCATTAAAGCTTCTATTCCCAGTGGGATGCATTGGGTTGGTTCCATAGGACCACATTGTCAACCACAATTGTGAGATGAAAGAAATCTAGCTGAGCCACCAAACCTGGTTTAGGAAAGAAGCATCTATTTCAGCCAGCTTTTCTTTCCTTTCAGTGTTGGTGTATCCTGGCCAAACTAGCCTATCTTTTCTAATAGACAAATAAGATTATTTTAATAAAGCACATACTACAGTGTCTGTCACACAGTAGGTGCTTAATAAATGTTTGTTCCCATTCCCTAGGATGTAGAAGATTGGGGAACTGAAGGGCAAATAAGGCTCTAATTAACTTTTGGCTGCTTATCAAAAGTAAAGGGCTCTACTCTCCATCTTCAGGTTGGTGTATAAATGAATGTGACTGCTGTACCTTTTATAGCATCTACCTTTTCCCAGCTATTTTGTGATGTCCTAGGTCAGGGACAGGGCACAGAGCATATGTAAAAGAATATTTAAGTGATAATGACATACATATCCACAAAGTCATTCTGAGAGCTTAGATGCATGTCTGACCTTCTATGACTTCTGAGATCAATCCCTTTTCACTGAGGCACATTGCACAGTGGTAGACATCTTCAGGACACAAGAGAGCTTAATACTCTCCACATGAATTTTCCAGGGATAAATAAAAGTTTGGATTTATGATTTAGCTACTTCTTGCCATGTTGTTCCCTTTCATCTTGAAAACATGTTGATGGATGTAGACAGAAGCTTAAAAATCCATACTGGCAGCCATCTCTCTCCCGCCTTCCCTCACTCTCCTTTCCTCCTCTCTCTTTCTCTCTCTACCAATTCTGTCTTCTCAGACTTTATGTCTTTATCATCTTGCCATTACTTTGTATTTTTTCTCTTCTACATCAAACTTTCTTATAGATAGTTCTGCTCAGGTCATACACACACACAAAATATTGCTGGGTCTTCCTTGCTCCAGAGACTGGCACTCATTTTATCCCTACCTTGATTAATACCATGTCACTGGGATCCAGAAATAGACCAGATGTGGAACATGATACATTTTTGTCCTGGTTTGACTGATGCCAGGGTGATTCCTATTGAAGGCCACAGGATCAATGAGCTGGAACATGTGCTCATTTTGTGTCCCATTAAATTTGGATTATAAACATCAAGGATGAACGTGAAACTGTTGGGGACTGGCGGGCAGCTTTTAAAGGGTTTCCTTTTATTGCATCCTCCTCAACTGCCATTTCTAACTAAGAAGAAGCTTCCAAGTAACAAAATTGCGTTTGCTATGGGAAAAAATATGTTCTTCAGAAAAGAGATTTCTATGTAGCTGTCCCTGATTCAGAAGCAGGAGCTGATGAGTCTTAAAACACAGAAAACTACATCATAGCTAACCACTCATAATGGGTGTACTGGCAATAGCTACCTATTAAATAGAAAATAACTAAACCAATCATGGTATATGAATGTAATGGGATATTATTACATTGTAAATATATATATATATATATATATATATGTATACACACACATATATATACATATATATGTGTGTGTATATATATATATAACTATTTTTTAAATATTTTAATTAATTTATTTTTGATATTCTTTTCTCTTTAAATTTTGAGTTCCAAATTATCTCTCTCCTTCCCACTCTTTCCCATACTCATTGAGAAGGTAATTATATTATATCAATTATACATGGGAAATTAAGCAAAGTATATTTCTATATTAGCCATATTTTTAAAAAGCAAAAGAAATAAGGAAAGTGAGAAAATAATACTTCAGTTTATACTGAGTTCACTAGTTCTGTTTTTTTTGCAGTAGATTGCATTATTTCATCATGAGTCCTTTGAAATTGTCTTGGATCATTGTATTGATCAGAGTAGCCAAGTTTTTTGCAATTGGTCATGATTACAACATTGCTGTTACTATGTACAATAATCTCCTGGTTCTTCTCACCTCACTTTGTGTAAGTTCTCATAGTTCTTGCCATGTTTTTCTTGAAACTACCCCCTTATCATTTCTTATAGCACAATTATATGCCACAATTTATTTAGCTATTCCCCAATTGATGAACATCTTCTAGATTTCTAATTATTTGCCATGTAAAAAGAACTGTTATCAACATTTTTGTACATATAGAACTTTCTCCTTTGATCTCTTTGGGGTGCAGATATCATAGTATTGTTGGATCATAGGGTATGCATAGTTTTATAGTTCTTTGAGTCTAATTCCAAATTGTTTTCCAAAATGGTTGGACCAATTCACTACTCTACAAGCAACTCATTAATATATCTATTTTTTACTTCATTCTCTACATAATTTGTCATTTCTGATAGGACTAGGGTGGCATAAAGTTGTTTTACTTCTCAAATCAATAGTGATTTAAAGTATTTTTATATAACTATAAATACCTTTGATTTCTTCTTCTGAAAACTGCGCATTTCTATCCTTTGATTATCAGATCTTATTTTTATAAATTTGACTCAGTTCTATACTCAGTATATATTTGAGAAATAAGGTCTTTATCAAAGAAACTTTCTGTAAAACTTTTTGGTATTATTTCATTTTCTGTGGTACCTTTTAGCAAAATGTACTTTCTATGATTATAATTTTTAGTTAGTTGTATCTTTGCTTTTTCTTTATCTGAGATCATGATTGCTATTCTTGCCTTTTTTACTTCAGTTACAGCAAAATAGATTCTGCTTCAGTCCTTTTTTTCTGTTTCAAGGGTGTTTCTTGTAAGCAACATATTGTTGGATCAAGATTTCTAATTCAGTCTATCTGCTTTCATTTTATGGGTGAACTCAACCCATTCACAGTCACAATTGTGATTATGTATATTTCCCTGCATCTCACTTTCTTCTTTTTCTCCTCTCCTTCCCCACTCCCCTGCCTTAACCTGCCCTTCCTTAAAAATCTATTTTGCTTCTAACCACTGCTTCTCTGACTCTCCCTTTTATCTTCCCTCCTCCTTTGTCTTATCCCTTTCCCTGTCTGTTTTTTTTTTAATTGGCTAAGTTACTTACATTTCTACATATGCTGAGTGTATATATATATATATATATATATATAGTCTTCTGTCTTTGAACCAGTTCCCATGAATAGTAGGGTTCAAGCATTTGCCCACCACCCTCCCTCTTTCCCCTTTCATTATAAAAGCTCTTCCTTGTGCACCTCTTTGAAGTGAGAAAATTTTCCTCATTCTACTTCTTCATTCCCCTTTCTTCCAGTACATTCCTTTTTCTTATTCATTCTTTATTTGGGGGGGGGAGGAGGAAAGAAAGTTCAATTTAATCAACTCATACTCATGCTCTCTGTCTATGTAAAAATAAGTTATATGTATCATCTTCCAATACAGGATTGTAAACATTTTAACTTTATTGAATCCCTTATGATTACTTTTCATGTTTACCTTTTTATGCCTCTCTTGACTCTTATGTCTGAATCTTAAATTTTTTATTCAGCTTTGGCCTTTTCTTTAGGAATGTTTGAAAGTCCTCTGTTTTATTAAATATCCTTTTCCCCCTAAAGAATTATACTTAGTGGCATGATAATTGTATAAATATGCATGCATATATTGGATTTAATATGTATTTCTACCATGTTTAACATATATTACTATTTGCCGTCTAGGGTAAAGGGTAGAGAAGGGGGGGGGGGAATTGGAACTCAAGGTTTTGCAAGGGATAATGTTGAAGAATTGTCCGTGTATATGTTTTGAAAAATAAAAGCTTTAATTAAAAAAAAAGAATTATACTTAGTTTTTTGGGGATAGTTTATTCTTAGTCATAACCCATTCCTTTGCTTTCTGAAATAGCCTATTCCAAGCCCTCTGCTTTTTTAATGTAAAAACCACTAAATCTTGTATGACTCTGACAGTGGCTCTATCATATTTGAGTTGTTTCTTTCTGGCTGCTCAAAGTACTTTCCTTTTGACCTGGGAACTCTGGAATTTAGTCATAATAGTCCTGGGAGTTATCGTTTTGGGTTCTTTTTCAGAAGATAAGTAGATTCTTTCAATTTCTATTTTACCCTCTGGATCTAAGATATCAAGGGAATTTTTCTTGATAATTTCTTAAAATATGATGTCTAGGTTCTTTTTTTGATCATGGTTTTCAATTAGTCCAATAACTCTTAAATTATTTCTTCTTGATCTATTTCCCAGGTCAATTTTTCCATTTTTCATATTTTTTCTAATTTTGATGACTCATGGATTTGCTAGCTTCTACCTGCCCAAATTCTGATTTTTAAGGAATTATTTTTTTCAGTGAGATTTTGTACCTCTTTTTCCATTTGATCAATTTGACTTTTTAAGGAATTCTTTTCTTCAGTGACTTTTTGTACCATTTGGCCAATTCTGGTTTTTAAAGTGTTATTTTCTTCAATTATTTTGTGCCTCTTTTACCAAGCTATTAATTCTCTTTTCATAATTTTTTGCATCAATTTCATTTCTTGTTTCCAATTTTTGCTCTACCCCTTATCTCTCTCTTTCTTTAACTCTTCCAGGAATTCTTAGTGGATTTTCCAAGCATTTTCCTTTGAGGCTTTTTTTGGGAGGTTTTCACATTGTTGTCTTCTTTTGAGTTTGTTTTAATTTTTCCTTATTATACTATAGTGCCATTTATATTCAAATTTATTGTTGTTGTTTGCCCTTCACCTTGAACTTTATATTAAAATAGGACTTAGGTCATCTTGGGCTGGAAAGATACTATCCCAAGCTTCAAGCTTTTTCATGCTGTTGCTTTCAAAGTTAGTTCTGAGAGTGCAAGTTTTTTGGTGCTTCCAAGGTGGTATGATCCTGGGAAAGGTGTGGTCACCTCTCTTCTGCTCTGTATTCAAGTCTTTACCCAAAAAGGGCTCCTTCTTCTCAGAAGCCACAAGAGCTAGTATTCCTCTTTGCTTTGGAACTATCACCAGGGCCCTGCTCCCTTGTGACAGACTACCAGTTCACCTCTCTACTCTACAACTTCGATTCAGAACTGCATGTGGGTAATGGAGTTGCTAATTAGCACCAGCTGTACCTAGTGCCAGCAGAGTTCCCTAGAATCTCTGAGTTGTTGTCTGATCCCTTTATCATCTCTGGGCTAAAAGCTCCTGAAACAGCAGAAGCAGCTACTGTGTAAGGGCACCATACGAATGTCCACCAAATCACCACCTTGATGATATAGACTTCTCTTGCTTATCTCCTAAATTTTTAAAAATGGAAAAATGTCTCATCCCAACATTCTATTGTGTCTGAGACTCCAGAATTTGATTTGGTTACTTTAAAGTTATTTGGAGAGGAATGTTGGGAGATTCAGCTGAGCAGCTTTCCCTAATTCTCCAGCTTTGCTCCATGGAAAGACTTAAAAAAACTGGTGCAAAATAAAGAAAGCAGCAACCGGAAAAAATATAAAGTACAGCAATAAAACAATCAAAACTGAAAGCTGCAAAATTATAGCAACCAAAATTGATTCCAAAGGGAAAAAAAATTTGAGGAAACACTCCCTTCCTTTATTTTTTGGGAGAGGAGGTCCTCAGGTGTAAAATATTAAATAATGTCATACTTTTTTTTGACTTGGTTAGTTTTTTCCTCAGCATTTTAAAATTCTGTTTGCCTCAGTTTCTTCATCTGTAAAATAAGGATAATAAAAACAACTACCCCCCCCCAAGGTTGTTGTGAGGGTTAAATGAGATAATAATTGTAATGCATCTAGCACAGTGTCTGGAACATACTAACTGTTTTATAAATGTTAGCTATTATCATTATTATTTTTGTATTTATTTTAAGGCATGGCTTTCAGGAAAGGGGAGGGATATGGGACAAATAGAAGTGATGTAAAAAAACATAGCAGTAAAAATATTAAAAGGAGAAAGGGGCATTAAAATTGCTGAAACTGATGTGAACTAGTGCAAAGAGTTTTGGGCTGGAATTAAGGTGGCTCCAAATTTCTGTTCTAATCCTGATTCTGTGGCTGGCTTGCTGGATTATTTTAGGCAAATCACTTTTCTCTGGGTCTAAGTTTGCCTGTCTTGTAAATTGAGAGGGCTGACATAAATGTCCCTTGAAATCTCTTTCAGATTCCACACTCTGTAACTCTAATTTGATAATATCTTCAATTAAAAGTTTCTCTTCTTCCAGCCTTCATCCATACTTCTCCTGACCCCAGTGCTTTATGCAATAAGCCCCAAATGGGGGCTTATTGAATAAACAAATGGATTTATTTTTAAAATCCAACAGACAATAGAAAAATCAGCACCCATCAGAAATAGCTATTTCTTATTGATGAGCCTTCTTTCTTGCTGCCTAGAATTCCAAGGGATAAAATAGATATTCAAGTGCCAAATTATTAATAATTGATATTTACATTCACTGTGGCTTTTATTCTGATGGATCCTCAAATACTTTAAATCTGTGCTCCATATCCCATTTGATGACATTTTGGCAATATTCCCCATCAATACTGAAGTTTCCCATGTTGACCCATGGCAGGATATTATTGACTTACATCCCATAGTGTTTGAAATAACCAATTTAAGATAACCAATAATAATAGCCAAGTGGTTAGAATACTTCCATGCTGGATATATTGAAAATCTTACAATGTCGAAATGAATGGAAATCCTGAGGTAGGAAATTTGTCCACAAGATCCCATGAGCAGCAGGAAAAAAACAAACAACCGTGTAGTGTGTTGTAGGGCCAAAAATGCAGAATTAGGAAGAAAATGTGGATTCAAATTATTGTTTGGTCATTTATTGTTTATATATTACTAGGTAGCTCCAGGGCTTCTGTTTCTTCATCTTGTCAAATTAGGGAGTGAGACTCAATGGCTTTTAAGGTACCTTTTGGCTCTGATATGCTATAGATCTCTTTTTTCTTTGTTTTTACTGAACTTGTAATTTTATTGGGATAAGGAATTCTCAATAAGGAAATCCTTCATCTGAAAGAATTTCAGTGTTTCAAAATCAGGGATTTTTCCATTTTTGTTTCTGTATCCTTAATGCCTAGCATAGTACCTCACATAAAAGTAAGTTTTTAAAGTTTTGATTGAATTGAGATTGGCAATTGTTATGTAATCTATATGCTTAGAGCATGATAAATGTGGAAATATGTATAGAAGAATTGCATATATTTAACATATATTGGATTGCTTGCTGTCTAGGAGAGGGGATTGGAGGGAAGGGAGGAAGAAAAATTTGGAACACAAGGTTTTGCAGAGGTGAATGTTGGAAACTATCTTTGAATGTTTTTTTGCGAATAAAAAACTAATAGGTAAAAAATAAACATAAAATATATAAGAGGGAAAAAATATGTGCTTAGAATAGTACTGTCTAGGACCCTGAAAAATTAAGTGATGTTCTTAGGGTCATGCATCTAGTTTATGTCAAAGACCAGAGCCCAAGTCTTTATTATAACTCCTGAACTCCTCACATTCAATGCCAGGCTACCTTTATTATGAGTCTGCCAGTGAATTTGACCTCAGTATAGTGGTGTCATTTTGGTGCATTTGGTTTTTTTTATATTTTTACATTTTTTATTAGTTTTATAATTATAACTTTTTTGACAGTACATATGCATGGGTAGTTTTTTACAACATTATTCCTTGCACTCACTTCTATTGCGAATTTTCCCCTCTTTCCCTCTATCTCCTCCCCTAGATGGCAGGCAGTCCCATACATGTTAAATGTGTTATAGTATATCCTAGATACAATATATGTGTGCAGAACTGAATTTCTTGTTGCACAGGAAGAATTGGATTTAGAAGGTAAAAATAACTTGGGAAGAAAAACAAAAATGGTGCATTTGTTTTTTTAAAAATTTGAGTTCCAAACTTTTTCTCTCCATCTCCCCCTTCCCATTGAGAAGGCAAGCAATTTGCTTATAGGTTATACAGGTGCAATCTTGTGAAATGTATTTCCATATTAAGAAAACATCACTTCACAAATTTTTAGTGACTCTTTGTTAACCCACAGAATAAAGTAAAAAGCCTTCTTTCTAACATTTGTGGCCTCCATGTCCTGGCCTTATGCTGAGTCCTTCTTCCTTCCACAAATATCTGTTCCATTCAATACAGACTGTTTTCAATTCCAATGAATGAATGAAGCGTGTGTTAGTTATATATTAAGTGCTAAGCACTGTGCTAGACACTGGAGATATGAAATAAGGCAATCATTATCCACTGGAGTTTACATTCTAAAGGAAGGAGATTACATGTAAAGCAAGTTACAAGAGGTAGACCAGAGCAAGACCTTGCCTAGAGTTCCAAGGAAAGGGACCCCCAAGTCTACAACTTTTGAGAAGAGGGATAACATAATGAACTTATTTACCACGCAAAGGTTTTGCTTATTCCATCTTTCTTGTTTCCTTACTTCTTTCTGTCTAAATCCTACCCATACTTCAAAACTTAGCTCCATTCTGAAGGTCTTTCTCTCCCATCCCTGCCTTAAACTATAGCCCACAGGATTTTCTTCCTCCTTTAAACTTATTCAGCACTGACTGTTGAGTCCTACCAATGGACACTTACAACATCATCAAAGAATCATTACATGTCAGAGCTAGAATCCTTAGAGATCATCCCTATAGTCCAACCTTATCATTTTAGAGAAGGAGGAAACTGAAGGTCAAAGAGGGGAAAGAGTATGCCCAATAAGAGAATGCCCCAAATCCCTACAGCCTTAGGTATAGGTGTGACATATATCCATTTCATCTAACCCTATCCAGGACTGGATTCAGTCTTTGTAATTTTTTTTTAGTTTGATAATTTATTTTAAAAATAATAAATATATTTATTTTTAACATTATTTTTTAAAATAAATTTTGAATTTCAAGTTCTCTCCCATATATCCCTTTCCCTTACCCACTTAAAAACAATCAATATAGTTCAGTAATTGTCAAGGAATCCTTGCTGAATGAATGAGTAAGACAAAGAAATGTCTTTGTTCCCATGTGAGACTCTGGGGACCAAAATTCTAGGGAGGCTGTTATTTAATGGGGAAAGGGGGAATTTTAATGCTCTGGAAGGTGGATTCTGTCCTCTATTTTGGGTTAGACATATACTGTTCCCATTCTTCTTGTCTCCTTACCCTCTCCATAAACCCTAATAGAATAAAACTTCCTTATTACTCACCCACCAGAAGCAAACCCAGAATTAAGCTAAGTTGATAATTTTGTACCTGTTTGGTAAAGTATATCTATATTTTCTCTCCCCCTCTTTTATGCCCTACATCTACCCACTCTAAATCTTTTTTTATCCAATTTTTATCATCCATGAGGTTACTTAAGGATCAGGGAGAGAGGGGGGCAGGAGGGGAGAGACACGGAGACCCAGAGACAGAACAGCAGAGACAAGACAGACAGAGACAGAGAGATAGAAACAGAAACAGAGTCAGAGAGGGAGAGAGAACAACAGAGACAGAGACAAATGGACCGAAACAAAGTCAGAGACAGACAGACAGAAAATCAGAGAGACAAACAGACAGAGACACACAGAGAGGCACAGAGAGAGAGAGAGAGAGACAGAGAGAGACAGAGAGAGAGAGAGACAGAAAGAGAGCAAGACAAAGACAAAGAGAGAAAGAATGAGAGAGAGAGAGACAGAGAGAGAGAGAGAGACAGAGAGAGAGAGAGAGACAGAGAAAGAATGAGAGAGAGAGAGACAGAGAGAGAGAGAGAGAATTACAGGAGGAAAGGATAAATGACATGGGAAGAGAGCTAAATATTAGGGAAGGGGCAGTATCTTCCCCTGTTATCTTTACTTCTTCTTAGTGTATCTGTGGCTACAATCCCAGATACAAGAGCACCATGGAGAAAAGCATAGAATTTTCAGAATTGGAAAGCTAGAATCTTCTTTTCCACATGTTAAAAATCCTCCTATCCTTGAATTTATCCTTATTTATCCTATGAACCGAAGGCCTTTAACCATCCTGGGTACCTTCTTTGGACATGCTCATTTGTCCACATTCTGTGAGCTGCCCCCAAATTTGTACAGATATAGGAAGTCTCATGTTCATGTAGACTTATAGAACTAGAGAGATGGAAGGGACCTTAGAGACCATCTATTAGAACCTTCCCAAGGTTTTCTTCCTCCTTAAACTACTCCTCTGGGTATTTCCCTAGTAGAAAGCAAGCTTCTTGAAGATAAATAATCTTCTGTTTTGTCTTCATATCTCCAACACCATCAGAAGTTCTTATACATAGTGTTTCAGTCATGTCACTCCTTGTGACCTCATTTGGATTTCTTGGCAAAGATACTGAAGTGGTTGGTCATTTTCTTCTCTAGCTCACAGATGAGAAAACTGAGGCAAATAGGTTTAAGTGACTCGGCCAGAGACACCCAGATAGTAAGTGTCTGAGGCCAGATTTGAGTTCAGAAAGATGGCCTAATTAACTCCAAGCCTGCCTTTTTCTGACTTCTTCAATGAGGAAAAAATTCTAATATTTTATTAATATCTTTGATTTTTATATCACTTATGTTAAATTTATACCTCTCCTCTCCCAAAAAGCTGTATTCTGCAACAAAGAATAAGAGAGGGGAAAAAACCAAATAAACAAAAAAGCAACACATCAGCTGAGTTTGACAGTATGTGCAATATTTGACATCTAAGTCCCCCATCTCTTCAAAGAAGGAAGATACATTTTTTAAGTTCATTGGAACTAAATTTGGTTGTTATAATAATCCAGCAGTAAGTTTTGTTTCTGTTTTGTTCTTTCTCTTTACATTGTTGTCATTGTATATATCGTTTTCTGTATCTGCTCATATCACTTTGCATCAGGTCATATAATTTTTCCCATGCTTCTTTGAAGTCTTCATATTTTTCATTTCATGTAACATAATGATATTACGTTACATTCCTGTGTGGCCCATATTGAAGAACAGATGCCCCAATCAAGAGGAAAACAAAGGTTTTCGCTTCACTACAAAAAGTGTTGCTGTAAATATGTTGGGATATATTACATGTCTTGAAGTAGGATCTCTGGATCAAAGACAATGAACATTTTATTCACTAATTTCAAATTGACTTTCTGAAAAAGCATACTATTAAAAACTCAAGAATCATTGCAAGACCATAAAGAATCTTCAGAAAGTGAGTTATAGCAGCAGGGTGATTCAGGCCAGTTCCAATGGTCTTCTTGTGTTGAAGAGAGCCATCTGCACTCAGAGAGAGAACTGAGTGTGGATCACAATATAGTATTTTCACTCTTTTTGTTGTAGCTTGCTTGCATTTTGTTTTCTTTCTCATTTTTCTTCCTTTTTGATCTGATTTTTCATATGCAGCATGCTAACTGTGGAAGTACATGTAAAAAAATTAAACATGTTGAACATATATTGGATTACTTGCCATCTATGAGAGGGGATGGAGGGGAAGGGAAGGAGAAAAAAATTTTGGGACACAAGGTTTTGCAAGGGTGAATGTTGAAAATTGTCTGTGCATGTTTTAGTAGAGAAAAAAGTTGTAATTCTGTAACACACACACACACACACACACACACACACACACACACACACACACAACCAAAAAAGTGAGTTATAGGGCAGTGGGTTACCATAAAATTACTCTGGTTTGAAATATAATGCAAATGTATCTCTCTCCATTGGTCAGGTGTAGAAAGACAGCCTGATCTTGTGGCCACTGAGAGGAGCAATATAGTCAGAAAGTATTTTTGATCTTAATAGAATAAAGGAAGTAAAAATGTCCCCACCCAGCCATTTGGCCGGCCACATGAAATGGGAAAAGAGAAGTAACTGTGGGGAGGATGACCCAGTTCATGCACGGGTGGAGTTAATAGGACACCTGGTTCTGGGCTGGCCACCTAGGAGTGACTCCAAAAGGGGTGATCTGGGGAATAGAGTAGCAGCAAGCTACATCAGCTGCTCTGGAGCATGACCAAAGGAAGCTGTTTGAGTGTAAGGGAAGATGCCAGTCTCACCCCTCCCCCATTCCACCCTAACAGCACCACTAAGATCACATTTGACCCTTTTTTCTCAAGTCATCATCTGATGGGTTTCTCCCTCTGCTCTGATGCCCAGCAGTTACTATGGAAACCTTAGTGCCAATAGCACATCCTGTTATCCACAGGAGCAGGAGACAATCAGCTGAGGAGAAAGCATCCAGCTTGATACAGCCTGTCCAAGTTATACACCTTGTTTCTAGCAGTTCAGGTTGAGATCACAGTATTCAAAAAGGGTGGACACATTAGGTTTCCAGAATCAAAAGCAACTCAGAGACTCACTGAGAACTACTTCTTGAAGGGGCTTTTCATTTTACAGATTGGAAAACTGAAGCCCAGAAAAGAGAAATGAGTTAGTTAGAGTCATACAGGAAACATTATTAGTGATAAAGTTCATTCCTTCTAACTCTTCCTCCTTGATAGTCCTCTGAAGACTCTTTATAAATTATAAGACAGATATAAACTGTAAAACATTTTTCCATCTAATTGGCCTTTATTTTCCTTTAAACTTGATAACAGCAGTTGATTGTGCTTTACATGTAAGATAAGAGTACTTTACGGCTTTCACACCCATTATCTCTTGACTCTCAAAATATCCTGTATTATAGGAAGAGCAAATATAATTATCTGTTTTGTAAGTGAGAAGACAAAACTATTTTCTTACTTCATGATAAGCTAGAAAGAGTATCGGATCTGGAGTCAGAAACCTCTGGTTTGAATCTGCAGCTTGCCAGGGAATTGGACTCAGTAGTTTCCAAGTTTTAAGTCCCTTTCAGCTATCTATCCAAGGTCACCCATCCACTAAAATCCAAGCCAGAAACAAGCTTTGTAACAGATGAGTTATCATGACATAACATCATGTGAAAGTTGGTCTGTGAAAGTTTTAATTTTTAATTCTGTGATTGATGTTTAACAGACCAAACATTAGCGCTTTGCCACAAGACTTGGCCTGTGATCTCACAAGACTTTGCTCCTGTCCTTTCAGATTGGCCAAAGAGATAATTTTCAGCTCCTCCCTTACTTAAAACAAACAAACAAAAAGGGACTGGAGCTGACATTGGTGTGAGTTCCCTCTCAGTTCCATTCCAAATTATACAAACATTCACCATTTCCTCAGCTCCAAAAACTGCTGCCATCTCCTCTTTGTAATTCCAGGTGTGTGCCAGCAAAGCTTTCTCTTACTGTAGGATGGCAGAATGAAATATAGAGCAAGCTGAATGGACTGTCAAGATAGTGATGATGACAACATTGTTTTCATGATTTTCAGAAGAAAATAATCTAGGACAAAGATTTTCCCCTTATCTCCTTTTGTCAGCAAGACAATGGCCGGTCCCAAAACGTATGTCTCAGAGCACCTTTGATTCAGGGACCAAGGTTCTGCTGGGCACTTCTGTTTGAGTGACAGATTCTGTGGAACACATCTGTTTGAGGGGTTTCACAGAGCACATCTGTTTGGGAGTCATGATAACTAGAGGCAAGTTGAGCCTCTCTGAACTCCCCGACTCTTGTTTCATGGTGCTGATCTCATTCTCTAACCAGAGGTTAGATTGACCTTTAAGAAAACTAGCATAGAGATGGCAGAATCTTTACATTCAGTGTTGTTTTATTGCTTCTAAAGGAAATTGGGTGGGGGCTGGGACTGGGGCAGCGAACATCTCTTAAAAGGAAGCTTTGTGGTCTGGTAGAAAATTATTTTGTCTTTGTCTTTTGTTCATGAAGAGGACCATGACATGAAAGGGAATTAGATTTAAGTGAGGGAGGGCTGTGATAGTCACCTGCCTCACTTTTCCCTCCAGAGCCATCTGAGTCCAATGGCTAGATGTAGATCCAAATGACTGAAGATGGACCTGGATGTAGTAGAACTAAAAGCTTGCTGATTGATTGTCAGACTGACAGATGTCCAAGACCTTTTTCATTCAGAACATTATTTGGTTCTGTGATAAGAAAGGCAGAGGAGACAAGGAAGGCTAGGTTCCAGTGAAAGACTCAATTCTAATGTTGGTGTTGCCATAAGCAATTATATAATGGGAAATGCAGGAACCATTTTGGTCCTGGCTCCATAACCACTGACAGGGTGTTTAAGAACTTAACTTAAGAACTCAGGTTCCTGAAATGCACACAGTGGTAGACAAACTGAGACACACCAGCAAAGCCATTTCTGTGACTGAACTCCCTGGGACAGAAAGCAATATTTTCTACTTTCTACCAAGAAGAGCTCCCATCTAGCTAGCTTGCTCTCCTTCCTCATCATTATGATCAATTCTAGAACCACTGTGTGAGAGAGAGGTCAGGACTATTGGCAGTGATTATTGTCTTCCTTCTGTCATGGAACCAGAGAATTTCAGAGTTGGCAAGGACTTCAGTCTAACCTTTACTTCAAAAAGAATCTCTACCTCAACACATGAGATGAGCCTCTGCTTAAAGACAGACCTCCAGTCAGAGGAAACTTACCGCCTCCCAAGGCAGTGGCCCATTCTGCTCTGGAATATTTCTAACTATTAGGATTCCCCTCTCCCAATATTATGCCTGAATTTTCCAGGCCTAGAGTCAGGAGGCTCTTACTTCAAATTTAGCCTCAAACACTATGAGATGGATATCTGAAGGAGAAACAGGAGTTTTTACTCCTTTTGTGGTTGAAAAAATCCCTATCAATCTGTGGGGAAGAGACATTTTACAGCAGATAGGATTACAAATAAGCACTTCGGCTTTTTAGGCAGGACTGCTGTTGAAGGCCTACCTGCACTTTCACCAGTTCCTATTCAGTGGAAGACTGATTCACCAGTGTGGGTAGAACAGTGGCCCTTAAGAAGTGATAAAATTCAGGCCTTATTAGACATAGTGAACGAACAACTTGAACAAACTCAGTTTCCTCATCTGTAAAATGAGCTGGAGAAGGAAACAGCAAACTACTCCAGTATCTCTGCCAAGAAAATCCTAAATGGCGACATGAGGAGTCAGGGTTTATTTATCATCAACAAAAACAACAGCAACCACCAACCACAATAACAAGCAACAACAATCACCACTCCCATAACAACACTTTTACTTATTTTTTTTCTCATTCTTCCCCTTGGGGACCAAGCAAAACAAAGACTGACCTTCAGAGGTCAGAAAGAAGTCTGAAAAAGCGCTATTATTTTTCCTAAATCTTCTCTCTTCAGGGAAAATTCTCCTAATTTCTTCAACTAATCCCTTAAACTTTTCACTCAAAATTCTTCCCCATCTTCCTGCATGACCTTCTCTAGCTTATTGATGTCCTTAAAATCTGGTTTCCAATCATTTTGTTAACAATCTGGAACTATATAAAGTGACTACACTATCCATATTCTTTGACCCAGTGATTCTACTTCTAGGCATATGCCCTTAGGAGATTAGTGACAAAATGAAAAACGCCATAGAGACTAAAATGTTTATAAGCAGCATTTTCTGTGATAGAAAAAAACAGGAAACAAAGTAGATGTGCATCGATTGGGAAATGGCACATGAGTGAAACAGAATATTTCTGTGCTTTAAAAAATGATGACTATGCTAAATATAGTAAAGCATGGGAAGACTTATATAAATTAATTCAGAGTAAAGTCAACAGAACCAGGAAAACAATATGCGCAATGACTATAAGAGTATATAAATGAAAATAACAGTCACAAAGCAAAACTAAAATGAGCTATCTTAGACCCAAAGAAAAGATAGAAGAGACCTCCCCCTGCTTTTTTGCAGAAGGGGAGACTACAGTAAGGAACACTGACTATGACATCAGACTGTTAAAAGATATTTAGTGAATTTTTATATCTTTGTTTTCCTTCTTTGTTATAAGGCAGGGCTCTCTGAGAGGGAATGGGGTTAGGGATATATAATGGGAATTGTAGACAATATAAATATAAAAATGCTAGCATGTATGCTACACGTTAATATTTGGAAAGTAACTTTACAAATATTATCACATTTATTTTCACAAAAATCTTGAGAAGATGTTGTCATTTTAATCATATTTAACTGTTCGTGACCCCATTTGGGTTTTTCTTGACAGAAATACAGGAGCAGTTTATCATTTCCTTCTCTGGCTCATTTTATAGATGAGGAAACTGAGGCAAACAGCTTTAGGTTTCATGCCCAGGGTCACATAGCACACTAGCAGTGTCTGAGGATGGATTTGAACTCAGGAACTTCCTGACTCTAAGCCTAGCACTCTATTCCCTGCACCACTTAGCTATTTCTATCCCCATTTTATAGATAAGAAAACTGAGGCAGACTAAAGTAAGTATCTGAGGCCAGATTTGAATTCAGGTCTTATGACTCCAGGTCCAGATCTTATCCACCTGGCTGCCTATCAAATATTATTAAAAAAAAGTTTATTTTTTGAAAAAAAAGTTATTACCTAGAGCTCAGTGCAATACTGTAGATGTGTTGTGACTTAAGACAAAATCCATACAAACTATTGCCTCCTTATTCCTGCAAGCCTCTCTGAATATAGCCCAAGATACCACAGTAGCTTTTTTGGCTACCATGTGACTCATTCAGAATGAGTTTGTGATCTATAAAAAATCTCAGATCTTTTTTCCAGATAAACTATTCTTTACTTATGTTTCTTTCATCTTGTACTTATGATATTGAGACTACAAAACTTGATGCTTATCCCTATTAAATGTCATCTCATTAGATTCAGCCCAGCATTCATCAGGCTCTTTTTTCAGTCTGTCACTGTCATGTAGGATGTTTGCCACAACCCATGTTGGTGTCCCCTGAGAATCAGATCAATATTCTATCTGGGTCTCTACCAAGTCATGGATATAAATGTAACAACCCAGAGTCCAGAGCAGATCTTGGGAACCTCCACAGGAAATTCTCCTTAGCTGACATTATACCATTAATAATAACTTTTTGCACCTGGTAATTCACCCAGTGTTCATCCTTCTCACAGTATCATCTTCCTGCCTGCCTCTCTTCATCTTGTCCATATGAATCACATTGAAGTTCATTTAATCCAAAGCATTTCTTGAGCATCCACCATGGCCACAACTCCTTTCTCATGAACCATTGCAGTAACCTCCTTATATTTCTTCCTGTCTCCAGTTTATCCTTTTCCCCACTCTATCCTCTACATATGTCAAACTAATACTCCTAAAGTTCAGATCTGACCATATCTCTTCTCTACACAAGAACCTTCCTGTTGTCACTAGTCTAAAACACAGATTTCTCCATCTTGCAAGTAAAGCCTTTCCCAGTTTAGCTTTAGCCTATCTTCCTCAACCGATCATATGTGACCACTCTTCATGCATTCTAGATTCTGGCCAAATTAGACTCTATTTGACTATTGCCCTTCTCAGTTAATTCTATTTCCTTCTCCATATCTTTTCACAGGCTCCGTTTCTATTCATGAATGTTTCTCACTTTTACTTCATAGAATCTCTATTCAGTCATTCCACTTGTGGCCAACTCTTCATGACCCCGCATGGGATTTTCTTGGAAAGATAGAAGGATGGTTTGTCATTTTCTTCGCTGACTTATTTTACAGATGAAGAAACTGAGGCAAAAAGAGTTAAGTGATTTGTCTAGGGTCACACAGCTAGTCAGTGCCAGATTTGAACCTAGGAAGATGAGTCTTCCTGACTCCAGACTCAGCACTCTATCCGTTGTACCATCCAGCTTCCTTCAAAGCATGGCTCAAAGGCTTGGAGATCTTTCCTGATCCTCCAAACTGGGCAAATTTTATCTCCACCCCAAAATTCCTTTACACTTGCTTGTACTTAGCTATGTACATGATGTTTCATCCTGGTAGAATGTAAGATCCTTGAGTTAGGGATCTTTGTCTGTGGACCAGTTGGAAAGAGCCAAGAAGTAAGAGAAATAGTGGTACCAAGTGTCCTTTGGGTTCTACAAGTCTGCCTGTACTAGGCTTTTCCAGAAGTGATCCTGACAGATTCCCCTCTGGAAAGGAAATCCTTTTTTGGCAGATCAGATCATCCTTGGAAAAAGGGAAGCCATGTGTGTGCCATCTCCATCACTCCTTCCATGACTCAAACTATCCCCCATTTCTTTTAATCTCAATTGCAATGGCATAAGACTGCTGGAAATTATTTGGATTGACCTAACAGATGTGACATATAACCTCAGCCCCATCTTTGCCTCTTTCTTCCTCCTCACACCCTGTAGCCCACCAGTTGGAGGCTCCTGTTGCTTCTCTCCCCTCTCTCCCATCTCTCCCATTTGTCCTCTCATCTTGGAACACATTCCCTCTCCAATTCTGTTGAAATTTTTCTTTGGAACTCATCTCAGTTGCTTATCACTCTGACAAATTCCCATTGTCCCTATTATCACTTAAAAGTTCTATCTTTGTCCTCAGATTTCTTAATGTACTTCTTCTGGATCTCCCCCTTGCCCTTGTCACATTCTACCCTGCACTGTATTTATTTGTTCTTTATCTCCTCCTGATTGATCGCAAGCCACAGAAAACAGGGATGGTATTGTTTTTCATTTGTATGTCTAGAAGAGAAACATATCTCATGTAACTTTAATTGAAATCCATTATGAAACATTCCCTGAGCCCCTTAAGATATGAGATGGTATGAGGATATGAGATGGCAGTTAGGCGGGACTTCATCTCTGCAGGGGTCTTCTAGCAGTTTCATTGTGCCAAAGTTGAGTATCCAAATTGCCCCATTAGAGTCCAGCAATTGAAGCAAGAAGATCCAAGTTGTATCTTGCTTCAAATACATATTAGTGGTATGATCTTGGTCAAATCATTTCTCTCACACTTACTTAATTTCCTCATCTTTAAAATGGATATAATAGCATCTGTCTCACATACTCAAGAGAATCAAATGAGATAATACACATAAATTGCTTTGAAAACCTTAAATCACTACAAGCTTCTAATATTTTCTTGTTGCTATTGTCATTCTATATCTAAAAAATTAGTGGAACAATCAGAGCACCTCTTCCTCTAGCCTTTATTTTTACCAATAAGGAAAAGCTAGGCAGTGGCTTAAAGGGAACAGAAATCTTGAGCGAAAGTGACCGTGTCATCTTTGAGTTTATAATAATGAAGACTGGGAATGGTTATTGAGCTGATTTTTTTCAAGTTCAAAAAAGGGTTGGTAGGATCACAGAGCCAGAGACTTCAAAAGAAATATCTTCTCATAAGGAATAAAAAAGAGCTAAAAGGTGAAATTCTGTTGATGTAAACCTGAGCAATCGAAATTAAAGAGAAAATGCTACCTAATTCATGCCTTCTTTGCGGTAACAACTGAGAACAACTCCATGAGAAAAAGCAGGGGAGATCTAGAGATTGCACAGAGGAAGGATGTACCCAGATGATATCTGAAATCCTATACAACATGAAAGCAGAGAAGCAAAGAGAATAGGTGAGGAAGGTTGGTGAGAAGTTGGATTTCTCCATCAGTCTTTTTTGCATAAAATAGCTGAATGTTTCCAGGCAAAGTAGACTACTCTGTTTTCCCCTGCTGTCTCTCCTGTCTCTGTCCCTTTGCTGACAACATCCCCCATGCCCTCAGCTGTTGTTTGGGAGGAATAGACTTCACAGATCTTATATAAAATGAGTTCCCCTCCTCCATCCTACTCAATCTCCATCTGTTGCATTCCATCCCTTATTCCAGATCAGGGACTCTTAACCTGGCATCCTTTATCAGAGGTTCTGTTAACTCAGATGAGAGAGGTGGGGAAATCACATTTTTATTTTCATTATAATTGCTTTCCTTTACAATCTTATGCTTTTTTAAAATTCTCATGAATTTATCAGTGTTATCCTGAGAAATCAGTTCATAGGAACTCAAGAAGCTTATATTCTGCTGAGGGAAGGCAACATATAAAAAGGAATCTGAAAAAGGAGAAAGGGATAAGAGATGGGATGGTGAGAAAGTAGAGAAAATCTTGTGCTCCTGGAGAGGAAGGAAAACATCTTTGTCTTGGACCATCTCCTTAAACTGGAAGTTCTGGGAGAAACCAACCAATCAGAAAGTGAGGCTATAGGAGCAAAGGACATTTCCTGTGTAAGCAGTCAAGAGGATTCTATATGGAGATTAGTCAATAGTGCAACCCAGGAAGGGATAAAGATAGTATTTTTAAAAATGATAACAAACCAAAAAACTATTAATACATTTCCAAAAGAAAAAAATACCTCTTTCTTTCCAGGTTATTGAAGCAAATAAAATATTTCTTATTGGAATAGGGAGAGGTGTTTCAAAGAAAGAAATAAATCTGAAAAGACAGAATTTTAGAGGATGGGAGAAAGTGACGCAAGAAAGAAAAGGAGGAATATGTTTGGAGTTCTATTACAAATACTGTAATGCTTTTTTTCCCATAAAGAAGGGAAGTAGATCCTAAGATGGAAACAGCATCTTAAGAAAGAGCCAAATAAACCTTCCATTCTTCCAAAGAATTTTTTTTCCTAAATAATAATCTGGTGAGAAAGAGGCATTCCTTTCTTATGGAAAAGCTGTATCATCTTTTTACATACTTCTTACTCCCCATCCAGAAACTATGTGACCCTGGACAAGTCACTTAATCATATTTGCCTCAGTTTTCTCCTCTGTAAAATGAGCTGGAAGAGGAAATAGCAAACCATTACAGTATCACTGCTAAGAAAACCCCAACTGGAATCACAAAGAGGCAGACACAACTGATAAATGACTGAACAACAACAATCCTCCCTACCCAGTGACAGTCCTCCCAACATGAATGATGGCCATGGGTCCCCAGGTACCAACAATGGAGAGTTTCTTCAATATTGGTCAGAGAAAACAGGAAGGAGTGGTAGCTGGTGTCTCCCTGCTTTGAAGACTTCTGGGATCATCATCTATCTATCTAGTGGTCTATCTATCAATCAGTCAATAAATACTTAATAAGAATCTGCTGTGTGCTAAGCACAAAGGATTAAAAAAAAAAAAAAAAAGACCAAAGATAGCGCATGTCCTTGAGGAGCTCAAAATCTAACACAACAAGCAAACAAGAATGGATAAGCAAGCCAAATGCAAGAGACATAGGAAGTAAAGAAGAGAGAAAAGGCACTAGAATTAAGAGAGGTTAGGAAAGGCTTCCTGTAAGATTTTTGCTGGACCTCAAAGGAAGCCAGGAAAGTCCAGCAGAAGTGAGGAGGAAGCATTCCAGACATTGGGGCAGTAAAAGAAATGCCTGGAGCAAAGAAATGGAGCCAACCAGGAGAGGAGAAGATAGGAGAATGCTTTCCTCCGAGGCTGAATATTCAAGAAATGACAGAAAGACTCTCTCGATTCAGGAAACTTGATAAACACCACCCATTTCTACTGAATCACATACAGATAAAAGCTGCTGCCAGTAGGATCCTAGAAAGCATTTCTTGGAAGGATATGCAAGGAATTATTGTTCCCACGTGGAGGACCTTGTGTGCATCCTTATTAAATTTTGTGTTATTAGATTCAGTTCATCATTTTAGCTTGTCAAGATCTCTTTGGAGCCATCATCTATTGTTTGATGTTTTAGTTGTCCTTCCAAAAGTTGTGTCATCCCTATGTGTGCAAAAATGTTTGTGGCAGTCCTTTTTGTAGTGTCAAGAACCTGGAAACTGAGTGGATGCCCATCAATTGGAGATTGTCTGAATAAATTGTGGTATATGAATGTTATGGAATATTATTGTTCAGTAAGAAACAACCCAGCAGGGTGATTTCTTTTTTTTTTTTTTTTAATTTTTATTTTATTTTATAATTATAACATTTTTTGACAGTACATATGCATGGGTAATTTTTTACAACATTATCCCTTGCACTTACTTCTATTCAGATTTTTTCCCTTCCTCCCCCAACCCCCTCCCTCAGATGGCAAGCAGTCTTATATATGTTAAATATATTACAGTATATTCTAGATACAGTATATGTGTGTAGAACCGAATTTTTTGTTGCACAGGAAGAATTGGATTCAGAAGGTAAAAATAACAGTTTACATTCATTTCCCAGTGTTCCTTTTCTGGATGTAGCTGGTTCTGTCCATCATTAATCAATTGAAATTGGATTAGCTCTTCTCTATGAAGAAATCCACTTCCATCAGCATACATCCTCGTACAGTATCATTGTTGAAGTGTATAATGATCTTCTGGTTCTGCTCGTTTCACTTAGCATCAGTTGATGTAAGTCTCTCCAAGCCTCTCTGTATTTCTCCTGTTGGTCATTTCTTATAGAACAATAATATTCCATAACATTCATATACCATAGTTTACACAACCATTCTCCAATTGATGGACATCCATTCATCTTCCAGCTTCTAGCCACTATGAAAAGGGCTGCCACAAACATTTTGGCACATACAGGTCCCTTTCCCTTCTTTAGTAGTTCCTTGGGCTATAAGCCCAGTAGTAGTATGGCTGGGTCAAAGGGTATGCACATTTTGATAACTTTTTGGGCATAATTCCAGATTGCTCTCCAGAATGGTTGGATTCTTTCACAACTCCACCAACAATGCATCAGTGTCCCAGTTTTCCCACAGCCCCTCCAACATTCATCATTATTTGTTCCTGTCATCTTAGCCAATCTGACAGGTGTGTAATGATACCTCAGAGTTGTCTTAATTTACATTTCTCTGATCAATAGTGATTTGGAAGACTCTTTCATATGAGTGGAAATAGTTTTAATTTCATCATCTGAAAATTGTCTGTTCATATCCTTTGACCATTTATCAATTGGAGAATGGCTTGATTTCTTATAAATTAAAGTCAATTCTCTGTATATTTTGGAGATGAGGCCTTTATCAGAACCTTTAACTGTAAAAATGTTTTTCCCAATTTGTTACTTCCCTTCTAATCTTGTTTGCATTAGTTTTGTTTGTGCAGAAACTTTTTAATTTGGTGTAATCAAAATGTTCTATTTTGTGATCAATAATGGTCTCTAGTTCTCCCTTGGACACAAACTCCTTCCTCCTCCACAAGTCTGAGAGGTAAACCATCCCATGTTCCTCCAATTTATTTATGATTTCGTTCTTTATGCCTAAATCTTGGACCCATTTTGATCTAATCTTAGTATGTGGTGTTAAATGTGGGTCCATGCCTAGTTTCTGCCATACTAATTTCCAGTTTTCCCAGCAGTTTTTGTCAAATAATGAATTCTTATCCCAAAATTTGGGATCTTTGGGTTTGTCAAAGATTAGATTGCTATTTTTATTCACTATCTTGCCCTGTGAACCTAGCCTATGCCACTGATCAACTAGTCTATTTCTTAGCCAATACCAAATGGTTTTGGTGACTGTTGCTTTATAATATAGCTTTAAATCAGGTACACTTAGACCACCTTCCTCTGACTTTTTTTTCATTAGTTCCCTTGCAATTCTTGACCTTTTATTCTTCCATATGAATTTTGTTGTTATTTTTTCTAGATCATTAAAATAGTTTCTTGGGAGTCTGATTGGTATAGCACTAAATAAATAGATTAGTTTGGGGAGTATTGTCATCTTTATTATATTCGCTTGGCCTATCCAAGAACACTGAATGTCTTTCCAATTCCAGCAGGGTGATTTCAAGGAGGGCTGGAGAGACTTATATGAACTGAAGCTGAGTGAAGTGAGCAGAACCAGGAGATCATTATACATTTCAACAACAATACTATATGATGATCAATTCTGATGGACATGTCTCTTTTCTATAGTGAGGTAATTCAGGCAAGTTCCAAAGGTCTTGTGATGAAGAGAGCCCTCTGCACCCAGAGAGAGAACTTTGGGAACTGAGCTGGGATCACAATATACTCTTTTCACCTTTTTTGTTGTTGTTTGCTTGCATTTTGTTTTCTTTCTCATTTTTTTCCCTACTGTGGAACTATGTATAGAAGAATTGCACATGTTTAACATGTATTGGATTACTTGCCATCTAGGGAAGGGAGTGGGTGAAAGGAGAGAGAAAAAAAATTGAAACACAAGGTTTTACAAAGGAAAATTTTGAAAATTATTTATGCATATGTTTTGAAAATAAAAAGCTTTAATCAAAAAAAGAAGTTGTGTCATCTGCAAATTTGCTAAGTGCTCCATTTATAGTTTCAACCAAATCATTGATAAAAAGCTTCATTAGAACAGGGCAAGAGGGAAGTATGAGAAAACAACAGTATATATGAAAAGAATCTAGGGTTTTTAGTGGACCACAAATTTGATGGGAATTAACCTTGCAATGTGGCAGCAAAAAACTTTAGACTACATTAATAATTTATGATATCTGAGGAAGGATGGGGTGTTGACAGATCAGCTGCTATCTGTCCTGGCCAGAAGATAGAATATTAGGTGTAGTAGCATGTGCCAGGCTTTAGTAAAAATATAGACAGTGCAGATTATGGACAAAGGAGGACTACCAGAATGGTGGGAAAGGCGGCATGGCATAGCATAAAGGTCTTTGGATTTGAAAGTGAGAAGCTTGAACTCAAATTCTGCCTCAGATACCAACTGTATGATCCTGAATTAGCAGCTTAACCTTTCTGTGCCTCAGTTTCCCCTACATCTATGATCCCATGATATTATGAGGATTGTGGAAAGCAACTTAACATGGAGAAGAAAAAAACTTAAAGGATTCAAGTATTTAAAAGTCTATCATCGGAATAAAGCACTGGCCCTGGAGTCAGGAAGACCTGAGTTAAAAGCTAATCTCAGATTTACTAGCTGTGTGACTCTGGGCAAGTCACTTAACCCCAATTGTCTCAGGAAAAAAAAAAAGTAAAGGTCTATCTTGGGGAAGAAGAGGCTGTTGGTCCAAGAGAAATGAATAAGAAGCAGCAAATTAAAGTCCCAAAGAAAAAGAATGATTTAAGCTTAATATAAGGGAATATTTTTTTCTCAATAGTATTTTATTTTTCTAAATTCATAAATATAGTTTTCAGCATTTATTTTTGTAAGACTTTGTGTTCCAAATTTTTTCTCTCCCTTCCTTAGCTCCCTCTCCCCAAACACAGCAAGCAACTGACATAGGTTAAATATGTGCAATTTTAAAAAACGTATTTCCACGTTTGTCATGTTGTGCAAGAAAAATCAAACCAAAAGGGAAAAACCATAAGAAAGAAAAATCAAACCACAAGAAAGGTGGAAAAGACTATTTTGATCCACATTCACTCTCCATAGTTCTCTCTTTTAGATGTGGACAACGTTTTCCATCCCGAGTCTATTGAAATTGTCTTGAATCACCTCATTGCTAAGAAGATCATCACAGTTGATCATCATGAAATTTTGTCACTGTGTATAATGTTCTCTTGGTTCTGCCCACTTCCCTCAGCATCAGTTCATGTAAGTCTCTCCAGGCCTTTCTTATATCAGCCTCTTCATTTCTTATAGAAAAATAATATTCCATTACCTTCACGTAGTGTAACTTATTCAGCTATTTCCAGGTTTCTTGCTACTACAAAAAGTGCTGCTACAAACATTTTGTACATGTGGGTCCTTTACTAAGGGAATACTTTTTTTTTCCCCCTGAGGCAATTGAGGTTAAGTGACTTGCCCAGGGTCACACAGCTAGGAAGTGTTAAGTGTCTGAGACTAGATTTGAACTTGGGTCCTCCTGACTTCAGGGCTGGTGCGCTATCCACTGCACCACCCAGCTGCCCCTAAGGGAATACTTCTTGACAATTAAAAGTGCACAAAAGTTGTCATCAATTCGCCATCACTGGAGATATTCAAGCAGAGCCTGAATAATTCCTTATAATGGAAGTTATACAGAAGACTTCTCTTCTGCCCTTTGTGGCTAAATTTCTTGAGAAGCCCTTCTACAATAAGTACCCCCACTTTTCCCCCCAGAGATAAAATGTTTATTATATCAAGCTTTTAATTATAAGCCAATCTATAATAAGTAAACAAATACAAATCCACAAGCAAATGCTGCTGTAGGCCATGCTTAACTAATTTTTATTCTTTTTGAGTGGCAATAGGAGTTAAGGACTTGTCCAGGGTTATACAGTTCATAATTATCAAGTGTCTGAGGCTGGATTTGAACTCACACCCCCTTGGTTCCAAGGCCAATCCTCTATTCACCATGCTATCCTAGCTGCCCAAGGTGCCTTCATTTTGTCTTCTCTTATTCTCTTCTCAGCCCCTTACAATCCGGAGATATAGGACAAGAATTAACATGGATGGAAGGATCAAGTGAAAGGTTTTTAAGCATAGGGAAGACGTGGATATCTTTGTAGGTATTAGAGAGATTATACTAGGGAGTAGGTACTGAGAGAGATTGAAGAAAGGCTTGAGAGAGGAGATGTTAGATAGGGCAATCTGTTGGTGGAAATGGGATAGAGTGGGATCACTTTAATGAATAGAAAAATTGGCTTTGGTAAAGAGTAAAGGTTTCATCATGTGAAACAGGGGTGACGGAGGAGAAAGGGGTGGAAGGAAGAGGAGTGATATGAGAAAAGTAAAAAGGAAAAGAGACTCTTTAAAAGAGAGTCTGCTTTATTGCTCAAGCTTGGCGCTGAAGAAAAAAGGAAAAAATGCACCTCCTCCCCATTTTTGCAGAGATGGGTGTGTGTGTTGGGGGGATGTGTGGAACATTGCATACATTCAGACTTGGCTGATGTGTTGATTGGTTTTTGCTAAACTTTTCTCCCCTCTCATTTTTATTTTTTGTTATAAGAAATGGCTCTCTGGATAAGAGTCCAGAAGGATTTGTTTAGAAATTAGGATGATAGAAAAACAAAAGAGATCAATGAAAATTAAAAATAAAAGATAATCTTAGACACCATAATTTGGGAAGTCCATGGAACACATTTAAAAGATGATGACCAGAACACTGAGGGACCCAGAAGCCACTTTAAAGGAGGATGCCTGAAAGAACTGACCACTGGGATGACAGGGTTAGCTCATGACTATGATGAAGATCAGTCAAAGGGGCCTGAGAAATTAGTAACAACAATAGCATTGATATAAACTTTAAAGTTTACAGAAATATTACAGAAGTAAATATTATCTCATTTTGTCTTCACACCAACTCTTGGATGTTATCATTATCCACATTTTCTAGATGAGGGAACTGATGCCCAGAGTCATATTGCTGGTAAGTGTCTGCAGTTAGATTTGAACTCGGGCTCTTCGTGGCTCCATGTCCAGTTTTTAACCTCTGTTCCACCTAGTTGCCATGACCCTACCAGATACTTAGAGAAAACCCCATCCCTTGGGTGAGTCCTGGATTAAATATTGCTTTTATTCAAATTTACATGACTAGGCATGGATGGGATGGATGTGACCTGGGGTCCAAACAAGTCTTGTCTGACAGAACTCAGGGTAGAGAGTCATTGTAGCTAGTAGATGTGTCCCGGAGTCTACCACCTGAGAAACAGGGAAAGGGTTTATCATTCTCTCTGCCAGTTTCAGAGAAAGTAAATTAGTTGATGGGTTATGTATAGAAACATAGCCAGACCTAGCCTCCTATGCCAAAAAGCATTCTAGGGATGGGATGATGATCAATTTTATATACACGTTGCTTTGGTCTCCCCTACAAAGCATTGTTAGTCATTCATCCAGGTAGTCACTGACCATGGGAATAGTGATATATTCAGGATGATTAAAGGAAAAAACCTGAGAAGAGAATATAAAGTTCATGTGAAAGGGCATGTTCTAAATGGCTACGGGAGTTATACTGTTGTAATGAATGCTGCCAGAGACCATAGGGCAACCTGCCATGTTGATGACAAATTATAGCATCTGAAATGGTAGTGCTCTGGTTCATCTGTCTGTCACATTGAAGGTGACACTATGAAAAGGTGACTCTTTCTTTACCTAAAGGATCAGGAATATGCAGTTGAAAAACTAGTGAGAAACCGGGGGCTTCAACTGATAGTAATGTGATAGGGGAGGCAACAAAAGTAGAAAAAATGTCAGGGTAAGTGGGTGGCCCTGGCGGGTGAGAGGTCCAGCACAAGAGAGGAAGCAAGCCACCTGAAAGGCTCTATCATCTTATACTCCAGGGACAGGACCTTGACCCGGGACAGAGACAAATCTGCATGTTTGCATCAGTCCTACTTGCTTGCCCACCAGGTTCAAAGCCGAGGCATGTACTTTACAAGACTGGTCCTACCAGCAGATGTTATGCCCCGTGTATGGCCTTCAAAGAGTCCCCTGTGACCATGTAACATTTTGAGATAGAAACATTCTATGCTGAGCTGCTGTAGTTCAGAAGAAATACTGCTTATCAAACCTTACCAGGAAAACAGATAAGCACAAAGAGAAAAATGAAAATATGTGGTATACTGACCTTTCTCCTGGTGTGGGCATCAGGTTTCATAAGGCTTATAGCTAGGCTGAATTTTAAAATTCAATTTTATTTTCTTTTTTAATTCTCTGCCTTTTACTTTTCTCCTCCCCTCAACCCCACTCCCATTAATAGAGCAAGAAGAAAAACCCATTACAAATCTTGTATAATCAAGCAAAACAAATTCCCACATTAGTCACTTCCAAAAAATAAATGCTTCAGTCTACACCCTCAGACTATCACCTCTCTGTCAGGAGGTGAGAAGCATGAGTTTTCTGGAATTCTGGTTGATCATTATATTTATCAGAGTTCCTAAATCTTTCAAAATTGTTTGTCTTTACAAAATTGAAACAATTGGGTTTAGAAGACATTTTATGTTCACTATTAGCGGGCCAGATATGACGTGGACTGTTTGGGGCAGAATCTGTCTATGGAAGAGCCTTTTGGGAGATTTGCAAGTGATTGACTTTGTATTTATACACAACATTATCAGCCCAGAGCTCGTGGTCTCTTGGAATTCAAGTGATGGTGAAGAGGAAGAGGGCAGGAGAGGGAACCGTAGAACTGGCCTTGGTTGACATGGTGGGTAGTCCAAGAATGCTCTGTGTTCTGATGCATGATGTCAATAATGAGGGGGTACCACACTCTCTTCAGATGACTTCCAGTCCTTATACGTAGCTTCTTCCATATCTTCAATGGTCAACTTTTTGGAGAAATATGGTCTTGTGTCCCTATGAAAGAAGTCTTAAGTGTCCTATGAGCCCTTTTCCAGACAAATATTTAAGCAGACTAGAAAATGTGAAAGGCTCCAGAGGCCAAGCAAAAATAATTATCTTTTTTCATACTAGAAGGAGTGGAGTTTACTAAGCAGGGCAGTGACATGATCAGACCCATACTTTAGGAAAATCGTTTTAGCAGCTGTGTGGAAGGTGATTTGGAGAGGAAAGAAATTTAGCTTCTATATCTGCTCTCAGTGATCCCCAACCCTTACTTGCAAGCAATATAAATAAGGTCACTTATAGAGCCTAGACTGGGAGTCAGAAAAACCCAGGTTCTAAGAAATGCATTGTATGAGTTCTTCTCTCTGGGAATTTGCCTAGCACATTTGTTGTTTAGTCATTCAGTTACGTACGACTTTTTGTGATCCCATCAATTTGTCCATTGTATTTTCTTGGTAAAGATATTGGAGTGGCTTGCTATTTCCTTCTCTATTATGTCCCCATTTTACAGATGAGGCAAATAAGAGTTAAGTGATTTGCCCAGGATCATACCGCCATTCATTGTCTGAAGTCACATACGAACTCAAATCTTTTTGATTCTAGGCCTGGTACTTTATCCATTTACCAGGCATATAGTAAGTGCTAAATAAATGCTCGTTGATTAGGTCTTAGTTTCTTCCTATGTAAAAAGGAACTCTCTAAGTTTCCAGTTCTAAGATTCTCAGCCTAAGTCTCAGCTCAGTACTGCAGTGAGCTCAGGTGCAGTTTGAGCCTGTCGTAGCCAGTCCCATGAGGCCATAAGCACATTTGCTGTGAGATGCTATTTTCAGAGTGGCTGCCAGTCTTCAGTGCTTCTGAAACCCCGCTGGCCTAGCCGCCTGTGCCTGTGGGATTCAAGCTTCAAGATGAAGGACATCCCAGGGACCACTGTGGCTTAGCTGGGAGCTGGGAACCTTTGACAGAAGGCAGAATCAGCAGGAGACCCGGAACACACAGACACACTATTTCTCCCCCAGACCTTGAGGGAGAAGAGAGAGAGCAGCCTGAGAAATGTGACAGTGCAGGAAGAGCGAGCTGATCTCCCTTCCTCCGCCTCCTCCCTGCTCCAAGGGCTGCTTCTTTGGAATTCTCCACCAGCCACAGCTGCCTCTTACGGAATTCCGAGTAATTATAGGCAGGGCTCCATTCCCTTCTTTAGAGAGCCGGAAAGATAATTAAAGCGACTTGGTGGGTGTTGTTAAGCCGCTATAGTGTGTGTGTGTGTGTGTGTGTGTGTGTGTGTGTGTGTGTGTGTGTGTGTAAGATTTACAGTCATTTGCGTTTACTGTAATTAAAACAGTGCCAATTTAAGCAGTTCCCTCTCAGCAGTGTGCTCATCTGTGAAAAACATCATCTCTCTAGAAAGTGGTGGAGGGAGCAAGCCCTATAGAGCAGGATGAAGTCAGGACTCAAAGCAGCTCTCGTGCCTTCATCACAGGTGAGGAGGAGCATCATTGGCCTTTCCCAGGCCCGTTAGCTGACCTCCTTTAAAAAAATGTTATTGATATAAACTGGGAAAACATTTTTTCATTCAAAGGTTCTGATAAAGGCCTCATCTCCAAAATATACAGAGAATTGACTTTAATTTATAAGAAATCAAGCCATTCTCCAATTGATAAATGGTCAAAGGATATGAACAGACAATTTTCAGATGATGAAATTAAAACTATTTCCACTCATATGAAAGAGTGTTCCAAATCACTATTGATCAGAGAAATGCAAATTAAGACAACTCTGAGGTATCATTACACACCTGTCAGATTGGCTAAGATGACAGGAACAAATAACGATGAATGTTGGAGGGGCTGTGGGAAAACTGGGACACTGATGCATTGTTGGTGGAGTTGTGAACGAATCCAACCATTCTGGAGAGCAATCTGGAACTATGTCCCAAAAGTTATCAAAAAATGTTATTGATATTTTTTGTTTTACATTGCCCACATTTCCCACTGTATCCCTCCCCACTCAGCCTTCCAGACAGCTGTTCCTAATCAATTTTTTAAAAAGGAGATAAATAGTTCTGTCAAACTAACCAATGCACAACACTATCTTTGGTATAAAGTCATCACCAGGAAATTATTGTTCATGGAGCAGATTTGGTTAGGAAGGGGAAAGGAGGTGGGTGAGGGTGGCACAGCCACAGTGATAAAAAGGACAGAGATGAAGTGGCCTATTCCCCAAAGACTCTGGTCCATGCCCTTGTGGGAACTGGTAGGCAAAATGGGTTCTAGGAGAAGGATAGCACATGGCATTATTTAGCAGAGGATTATGAGACAAGGCAAGGCCTGAGGGCAGTGGTCACTACTGGGAGGGAGGATCCATTTAGCCTACATTCATTTCAACAATCATGGGTAAAACCTTCAAAGTACCTTGTTCTGGTTGTGTCTCTGTGCTGGTATGAATATGGCTTGTTATGAAGTGCTGACTGAAATTCTCAGTCTGGGCTATTAAATTCCTTCCTGATCCTCTCAGCTCAAAGAAATATTCTTCCTCTGAGACCCCCATAGCACCTTGCTTGTAGTTTTCTTTCCCTGCCTTATTGCTATTGCTAAAAAAAAGTTATTGTTCTCTTGATTTCATTTCACCATAATTTTCTCCAGTGTATCTTCCTCTTCCCTTTTCAGAGAGCTATCCCATATAACAAATAATTTTTTCAAAGAAAAGAAAAAGAAGTGCTTTTGGAAACCAACAATAGTAATCAGCAAAGTAATACATAGAAAAGTCTGCATTCATGGACTTCCCACCTATGCAAAGGATTGAAGTGTTAGATGTCTTTTCTCTCTTCTTTCAAGCCATGCAAGTTTTTTGTAATATTCAATTAATTCACTTAGATTTTTGTGTGTGTGCTTGTTTTTTTTTTCCATTTATATTGGTATAATCAGAGTGTGAGTGTGTATGTTTGTGTGTTTTGGCATTTCCTACTTCACTCTGCATCATTTAAGATAGCTCTTTGCATTCTTCTCTGTATTCATCATATTTGTCATGCACAGTCAAATTCCATTACCTTTCATGTAACACAGTTTGTTTAGTCATTCCTAATCAATGGGCAATACTTGGTTTCCAATTCTTATTATCCCCCCAAAATTGTTGTTATAAATACTTTGGTATAAATGGGGACTTTCTTCTAATCAATGACCTCATTCGAGTGTGAACTTAGTCTGGCATTTCTGGATCATAGGATATGGACATGTTGGTCACTTTTCTATGTACTGACTTGACCAGGCTGGGAAATTTCACTTTCCTGCTCAAAAAACATTTAATGTTCCTCATTGCCTTGTGAATAAAAGACCAAATTCCTCAGGCTCTGGACATTCAAAGACACTCACAATTTAGTACTACATTCTCTCCATCCTATATCACTTCAGCCTTAGACCTCACAAATTGAAGTACCTCTGCCTCCAGGATCCTCCTTTACTCTCTGTCATTTGTTCAAGGATGTTCTGAATTCACCAATTCTTTTCACCCATTTCCAAGAGGCATTTTTTCTGTTTCCTCTTTTAATATAATAAGTGGCACGGCTGGGCTTGTACTCAGGTCTTTGGACAATAAGCATCATGTGTTTTTTACTGTGCCAGAATTTTGCTGAAGATAGACTCAGCTAAATTAGAAATGTTCAAGGGCTAGAAAATTGTCTCAAATGTCTGATCATCCCAGAAATCCCTTCCAGTCTGTAATCCTATGATTGCTGAAGTATGTTTCTTCATCTCTCCCCTTTCTCCTCCCTAACCCTTCCTTCTCTTCCTCTTCTCTTTCTCATTCTTTCTGTCCCCTTCTTCCTCCTACCCTTTCCCTTTTCCCCCAATCTCCTTAATATTCTCTTTTCCCTCTTTCTCTTTCTTTTTTCTTTTCCCTTCCTTCAGGCTTACTGGAAAAGGATGAATCAGCTCCTGCAGGCACTGAATCAGAAGCTTGCCACTCTTAGCCATGGACAGGAAGGTCTAGTCAAAATCAATCCTACCGTCTCAGACAAGCTTGTCTCTTTTAAGACGAAGCCTCCCCCCTCAATTCAGCGAGAGATCCTGAGCGTCTGCAGTGATCCTTACACTCTAGCTCAGCAACTGACCCATGTAGAACTGGT